>NW_017306822.1:725278-729609 GCF_000935625.1 Nanorana parkeri | reverse complement strand
GGAGACAAGACCAGTCACCCTGCACAAGGAGAGAGTGCAGCATTGACCAGTCTTTATTACAGGAGGGGGTGGAGACAAGACCAGTCACCCTGCACAAGGAGAGAGAGCAGCAGTGACCAGTCTTCATTACAGGAGGGGGCGGAGACAAGACCAGTCACCCTGCACAAGGAGAGAGAGCAGCAGTGACCAGTCTTCATTACAGGAGGGGGCGGAGACAAGACCAGTCACCCTGCACAAAGACAGAGATCAGCAGTGAGCGGTCTGACCAATGAGCCTTCTTTATTCCAAGAGAAAGAAGAGTTTCTTATTGGTCAGCGCAGTCAGATGGCCATATTGACCAATGAACACTCACCGTTGCATGCATTATGTTGCTCTTCCGGAGCTGTGCAGTCAAGTTTTAAAGGTCCCTGAGTGATACACCAGCTGTAACATGGGCAACAGGATTACAGTAGCCAAGTGCAATGCAGACCCCTGGGGGTGAGAAGGGTATTGTCAGTTCCCCTTCTCTAGTTTTTGGGAACCTATCCCCGTAGGTACTGTGAATAGGGGATAACAAGCACCTTGGTGACAGTCTATACTCCAATGACAGGTCCTCTTTGGAAATAGATCAGGAGTCCAAAAAGACTCCAGATATTTCTCCATAGGGGGCGGAGGAAGAAATCAAGTCTTCAATCTCTTTCTTCCCAGCACTGACTCCTGAACATGGAAGTGGTCAGTACTGAGCTCTCCTATGTTCAGTCATAGACATATCAGTACACGCTCTTCTCGTGTACGCAGATTTCCTTCCATTCATGAACATGGAAGTGGTCAGCAGCATGTTTACCAACCTCCCTGCTCAGCATCCTGCACAGAAAGGGAAGCCAGGATGCTGACCTGAGTGGCAGTAACAGCTGGGGGAAGGGGTGGCACAGCAGGAGGAAGGCAGACAACGGCTGGGGTGAGAGCGGCACTGCAGGAGGAAGGCAGACAACGGCTGGGGTGAGTGCGGCACTGCAGGAGGAAGGCAGACAACGGCTGGGGTGAGTGCGGCACTGCAGAAGGAAGGCAGACAACGGCTGGGGTGAGAACGGCACTGCAGAAGGAAGGCAGACAATGGCCGGGGTGAGAGCGGCACTGCAGGAGGGCCCATCAGCTAAGCGCATGGTGCTGGGCTGTCACCATTCTTACGAATGGCTGTGATCAATGACTTGTGAGCCACTGGTCACAGCAAAGTCTAGGGGAGCATACTCTGCTATATCGGGTATACAGCCTCAGCACACCAGCTGTGCTTAAACTACAAATCCAACCGTGACTGTAAGTCTTGCAATTCCTCACGGGACTTGTAGTTCTACAACAGCTGTGCTGAGGTGGCCTACCCCTGCAAGACAATTTGCTGGTTACTGAAGCCACCATGAGCTTACAGGAGAAGGCAGAAAACGGAGACACCCGTGTGTCACTAAGGCAGCACAAGGTGCTCACAATTAACTTTATTAGGTAAGAAAACCCCACCGGTGTGTCCCCCTCTTATCCAGGATCACTTTACTGACTCAACTGCCTCACCCGTGCGTCCCTCTGATCCTGGATCACTTTACTGACTCAACTGCCTCACCCGTGTGTCCCTCTGATCCTGGATCACTTTACTGACTCAACTGCCTCACCCGTGCGTCCCTCTGATCCTGGATCACTTTACTGACTCAACTGCCTCACCTGTACGTCCCTCTGATCCTGGATCACTTTACTGACTCAACTGCCTCACCCGTGCGTCCCTCTGATCCTGGATCACTATATGGATTCCATTTTAACCCCTTCATGACTGAGGCCTTTTTTCCCCCTTTTATGCACCCATGTTATATTCCACATTTTAGGCCTGAAAATTACTTAAAACCCCAAAACATGATATTTTCTGAATGCCGAGACCCTATAGAATAAAATGGCGGCAGTTGCAAATTATGTTACACAATATTAGCGCAACTCCTTATCAAACCCCAAATTTAGTGAGAAATGCACTTAAATGCCCCAAAACACAATAAAATACCCATTTGTTTAATAAAATATAAAAGATGAGCTTACAACGAGTAAATAGATACCCAACATGTCCAGGTTATAAATTGCGTGCGTCCGTGAAACGGCAACAAAATTCAGTACTCCAAAAAGTCCATAGACCACGCTTTAAAAACCCCCACAGGTCATCACTTTAGAGATACCCCAAAATACTCGCCCTAAAATTATTGCTCTCACTCCAGCATGCGCGGCAATACCCAACTTGTGCATCGCGTTCGTCGTTTTCATACGTAGGCGCACCCGACGCATGTTCACGTGAATACGCGCAGGTGCAGGGGACTTTAACTTTTTTTAAATTATTTTTACATTTATTTAATGTTAATTTTAAAAACTGTTATTTTTTTTAACTTTAATTTCCATCACATAGGGGTTTACAAGCCCCCCCATGTGATAGCAGATGGTGGTGACAGGTACTCTTTAAGGTGATGCTGGGGATCCAAAAGACCCCCAGTGTCACCTTTACACTCCAAATAAGCTATTGAAGTGCAGATCACACTTCACTAGCTTATAACTGGGCTCCAGGAGCCCAGAACTGACCGCTATGGGACCGGAAGTGATACAATCTGCATCGCTCCCGGTCCCATAGAACGGGGAGATCAACGAACGGAGGTTCGCCCATCTCCTCCCCAGCTTCGCGTCGACACCAAAGAAGCCGTTCCCGGGCCCGCAGGAGGGGCAATGGAGCCCGGGAAACACGGCGGGGGGACAGGATCCCTTCACCGGCCCGTAGAAGCGATCTGGCGATAGCCGAGATCGACGGTCGGCTTTACAAGTTTAAAACAGAGTCCCAGTGGGAGGCTGTGTAAACAGCGCCGATGCCAGTGACGTACACTGCGCGTCGCTGGTCGTGAAGGGGTTAAACCAAGCAATTCCTTCCCATTAAAAAAAAACAACTGATCACACAAACCCTCCAACCACATTAAAGAATCGAGCCAATTAGAAAAACTGAGGAAGACGCTCCTAGTAACCAATCAGCTTTCACACGTCAGGAAAACAAAATCCAATTGGTTCCCACCAGTAGCCGTACGACCTTTGCCCCGGCCCCATAATGAAAGGCAGACGACGACTGTGCTACAGAACATATTTTTATTGTCAAAATATTAAACAAAAAAAAGACAAATGAAGACCATCACGTCAAATAAAACGCAGCCTGGCATTCCCGGCGAGTGCGCCAACCCTAGTACATTTCACAGATGTATAGGCCTGGGAACAAACAACTCAGCCCATCGCGTGGCTACAACTTCGTATCACCAGCTAACCACAGGGACCTACGTGGGTGCAGGGTGAGAAGACTGGTCGGTGGCGTCGGGGGATTCTAGTGCCGCTAGCTTGGATTCTGACAGACAGTCTGCGCTCATAATAACCAGATCCTTTCCAAGAACGTTTCCTCGTCACCTTCACATGGGGAAACATCGAATGAGTGACTCTACTTTCTGAAGAATGTTGGTGAACTTCTCCACCCCATCACAAAGGAGCCCCCCTCCCCCTCAGTATATGTTCCAGAAAAGTTGTGGGTGGCACCCCATTACTAATGAGCCCCCAACCCAATGGAATAAACAAAGCACCTGACCCATCAGTGTTCCACAACCCATAGACATGAAGACACGTATGGTGCAATGCATGGGGGGGCGACAAAACAAGGTGAGTGTTTGTCTGTGGTCATGCGTAAAGTGCCTGTAGGATATTAACAGGCCCGTGCAATGCAAACTACATGAACACGCATGGACAGTGTGAAGACACCGAG
Organism: Nanorana parkeri; assembly: GCF_000935625.1. Lineage (NCBI taxonomy): Eukaryota > Metazoa > Chordata > Amphibia > Anura > Dicroglossidae > Nanorana > Nanorana parkeri. The sequence goes on along the minus strand of NW_017306822.1, from coordinate 725,825 downwards.
ACCAACTGCGGCCATTAGTCATCACAGGAGTGCCCAGCAGGACAGATTGAGCCACTCCACCCTCCTCATCAAGTTGTGGAACAGGAGACCTATGTGCAGGGCCGGATTTACTCTCTCTGCTGCCCCAAGGCCAGGATCCTCAATGCACCCCCCTATCTGCCAAACCTTCCTCCATGGAGAATGGGAGACCTGCAGGCTGCATACAAGTGATCTCAATGACATCACTTGTACATAACAAGCGGCGGCTTCCCCACTGTACATTTAGCTCTGCTTGTCCAAAGCAGGGCTAAATGTAGAAAACAACTACCCGGCGCCTGGAACTGCATGTCCGGGCATCGGAAGATAGGAATTCCACACCCTTGCTACCCCAAGACCGGGCCTTGTGGAAAATCTGACCCTATGTGGAGGGCAGCCCAGGACCAGGATTCACATCCTCTTGCAGGACCAACCATGGAAAATAATGGCGCATATGCCGAGCGGAGGATGGAAACAGTTATTCTCCACAGCCAGGACCAGTGCACCAAATTCAGAGGAGCCCTAGGAGATG
>NW_017306822.1:692979-724430 GCF_000935625.1 Nanorana parkeri | reverse complement strand
GAGAGCCCGTGCATCGGCCCCCCCCCCCCCCCCCCCAGGGCTAAGCAGGAATTTTGACATCTAAGGACTGTACCCCAATTTTAGAACTTAATTTGAATTAGTAAAGATACCCTTTAAGTCTTACAAGGTTCCTTGCGGTACTGGGGGTGTCAAGCCAAAACTCCAATGGGGATTCATGGCCAGGAGATTGGGGCTGCAACAGATGCAAACATAGCCAGGCTGATAAGAAAGGAGGACTCAATCACCTCGGGGTGCCTGACATGAAAAGTATTTGGGGCAGCGGTTCAGCCAATCACATGACTAGGACTCAATCACCTTGGGGGCCTCACTACATTTTAGTGACCTTATGAGACAATATCTAAAGGGCACCTGTTCTTCTATAGCAGACCATGTGCTGCAGACAAGAGAGAGAAGACCACACGGCCCTGGTTTATGTCTTTCTGGTGCTACATCTTAAAGTGGAACCTTCTTGTAGTTGCAGCCGGGAGGCTTTTATTGCAGGAGACACACTGTACATATCTCCTGCATATAAAGATCCCTCGCTTTCTCCGAGCAGGTCTCCAAAGATGGTACGCTAAGCCGAGAACATGCAGCTCCGTGTACAATCTCAGCACGCTAAGCCGAGAACATGCAGCTCCGTGTACAATCTCAGCACGCTAAGCCGAGAACATGCAGCTCCGTGTACAATCTCAGCACGCTAAGCCGAGAACATGCAGCTCCGTGTACAATCTCAGCACGCCTGGGTTCCATCATAAATTAACCTGGCCGGCCAAAGATGCCAAACTCTGAGACTGGACTAAGATGTCAGCGACTACGCCCAATATTGGGTGAAGCATGTCAGAGCGAAGAGGACCCCTGGCGCGACGATGTGTACCTGTGTGCTAAAATAACGTTTTCACCGAAGCTTGCGGCGTGCGACCAGACTACTGATGCTGGAGCAAGACGGGCTTGGACGGGGGTCACCTGCCATTCTCTCTGGTGCTGCTTCGAAGGAGTGGTGATATTGGGCTATGAATGTTAGCGACAGCAAGGGAACTCATGAAAAAATCGCAACACTGAAGGGGAGGAGCAAGTACAGCGGACTTCGGTCCTGCTTTAAGATCTGGAGCGATTGTGTATACGTTATGGCAGATTTAAGAGTTTAAGGCTGGGAGATCTCCAGCCCAATTCTGGACGGTGGGGAAGGGTTAGCCCAGGGGTGGGCAAACTCTGGCCCTCCAGCTGTGGTGGAACTACAAATCCCATGAGGCATTGAAAGATTCTCACAGCCACGACTCCCGGAGAGATGCATCATGGGATTTGTAGTTTCACCACAGCTGGAGGGCCAGAGTTTGGCTACCCCTGGGTTAGTCCGTTGTTGTCCCCTGCATTCCCTATCGGGGAGATGTTCCCATCACTTCCTGTCTTGCTCAAAATAATCGTGACTAGGTGATGCCTTCTACTGACTCAAGTAAACGGTGATACAGCCTTTCCTGCTCCTTTAAACCTTCACATAGACAAAGCCTGACCGGTCATAGCAGGGGTACACCCTAATGTCAGATGCAGCACCTAAAACAACTGCAATGCCTTCCGTAATGCCAACCTGTCCAGTAACACCTGTACCAAATGGCACATTTAGTCCCCGGAGCTGCATACGGCGTCACACCACCAGGCACGCACCTAGAAGGTACTTCACGAACACAAAAATAACTACAATTGCAGCCTAAAAGGCACAACAAAATGAACCTTTTTTTAAAAAAAAAAAAACCCAACCAAGTCCTGTTCCCAGCAGCCTAGTTAACTTAAAAAAAATATATAAATCCATGAAAATCCCACCTACGAGAAAGAAAACATGTTTTATGTCAGGATACCGAGTCATTTAAATGCAACACAAAGATTGAAAAAAGAAAATGCCCAGCACTCAGGTTTGCCCATAGCCAGTCACTGCCGAGATGGTCTTGGGGGTCAGTATTGGGGGAGATGGAGCGAGGCCGCGAGCATTTAATATAATGCAAATAGGTCCAACGAGGCGCGGTGTTTTCCGGAGAGGGGACAGAGAGTCGCAGGTCACGTGATGGTTCTCTGGACTTCGTCTTCGTCTGGGGGGCAGTCGATAAAGTCCGCCAGCATAGATTCGGCATCACGCATTTCCTCCTTTTTTGGGGTACACAGAGAGAAGAGTAATAAGCAACAAAGATGGCATTACCCTGTTGATCCGCCCACCACCCATCCCTGATGTGCTCTTATCTGGCGTGTGTGTGTGTGTGTGTGTGTGTGTGTGTATATTCTATATATAGATTATATATACACACACACACACAATTTATGCAGAGCTTTAAATTCACATCAGTCCCTGCCCTCAAGGAGCTTACAATCTAAGGTCCCTATCTTACACGCATACAGGGCCGACAGAAGCCAGTTAACCTTAGGGCATGTCTTTGGAGTGTGGGTAGACAAAGACGTAGTGAGGGAAATCCCCCCTAAGCACAGGGAGAACATGCAAACTCCTTGCAGATAGTGTCCTGACTGGGACACAAATCAGGGACCCCCAGTGCTTCAAGGCAGAAGGGCTGACCACTCAGTCACTATGCTGCCCAGTTACTAAATGAAGATTGGTCTACAAGCTACCATACCGGTCTTAGACCTTGTACATATGAGCTTTAGTATTTGCAAACGCTTGCTGCACAGATTGCTCTGCCTGAGCATGTGCAAACCTTTGGCCAAGCTTCAAAAAACTTTGTTTGAGCCTTTAAAACAGGGGTCACAAAGTACCAGCCCGCGGACCATTTTCGGCCCACGGGCTGGTTACTTTTGGCTGATAGGGGGGTAGAGCCTGCTCTCCTGTACTGGGTCTGGGCCCCATTAGGTCAGCAGGGGGGCCCAGGGACAGCGGGGACTCCTCATTTGCAGCAGCCACAGTTGCCACCTGTCTGGATTCACCCTTACAGTCACACAAGATATCACGATGTCAGGGGAACAGTTGAATACACAGAGGAGGCAGGAGACTTGGAGGGACGCTAGAACTCGGGGAGCAAGGAGGTGTCTGAAACACAGGGTGCAGATAAGTGTTGAAGGGCATAGGGGTTCTGCTTCAGGCAGATGTGTCGCTCCCCATCTCCCCTGGCTGTCTCTCTGGCCGTCGCTCCTCGCCCCCCCCCCACCCGCCCGCCGCGCCTTCTCCTCGCTCTCACTCCTGGCTAACTCTCCTAACTCTCTCACCTGGCTGTCGCTCCTCACTCTCTCCCCTCTGGCTGTCGCTCCTCACTCTCTCCCCCCCCGGCTGTCGCTCCTCTCTCTCTCTTCTCATGCAGCCCCCATGGAAGAAGAAAACGTGCCCAGTGGCCCCCTGCTCTAAAACAACCAGTATGGGGATGTGCCGAGTCACTGTGAACAATCTTCAGCTGCCTGAAAGCTTTGTAGAAGGCTACTGTACACACTGCTCTTACTCAAGCTAAAACCCCCGTGTACTGGGCCTTACCCCAAGCCAACCTTTCTGGCCTGTAAATCACTAAGCAACCCCACCTTCCATCGGATTAGAAAGTATAAACTTCCATCTCAAACATATTTTCACCTGGTGTATGGGAACTCAGTATAAAAGGAAGAATTCCTGGTCATAAAATAACTGGGAAAATTATAGAGTGATCTTTAAGAATATATAACAACTAAAGAAAGTTCTTTTGTATATTTACCTAGAGGTTTTCTTTAAACAGTCACTCACCTTTGTATCCTCAACCATTTCTTCCTCCTCCTCCTCCTCTTCTTCTTCCACAAGCACCTCTACCTTCCTCTCTTGCAGTTCTTTCACGGGTTCTTCTTCTTCAGGCTCCTCGATAATAGGTGGCTCTGACTCGGATACATAGTCATCCTCTGGTTCTGCAGTATCCTCATCTTGAGAGGGTTCCGGGTCTGTACGAGGCGGAGGTGGTGGAGATAGTACGGGAGGTGCAGAGGGGCTAGATGTCACTTCTGTTTCTGTGTCTCTGTCCTGAAAATCATCCTCTGGGTTCTCTCGATCTTCGCTCTCTACTACCATCAGGAGGTCTGTGTCTCCACCTTCATCTTGCACAGGGGACAAACGGGGCGGGCCCTCTTCCGACTCTGGTTCTTGTATTACTGGTTTAGTGTCCTCTTGAACTTGCTCAATGTTCGGTACATCTTCCGGTACGTCCTGTACGGCCTCTACGTCTTGAACTGCTTCTATATCGTGAAGAGCTTCTACATCCTGTATGGCTTCTACGTCCTGGATGGCTTCCACATCTTGTATAGCTTCCACTGCTGTACTTAGCTGCATATCTTCGTGCATTAAGCCCTCTTCATCCTCTACCTCCTCCTCTTCATCATCTTCTGCGTCGAGATCCTCCTCTTCCTCATCCTCTTCCGACATACATTCCTCATCTTCAAAGTCGTCCTCTTCCTCATCATCATCTATACCTTCCAGGTCTTCTTCCTCTTCGTCGTCGTAATATTCATCTTCATCCTCATCATACATTCCTTCTTCATCATCTTCTTCCTCCTCTTCATCATCAGTGCTGTTAATGTTTATGACCATGTCACCTTCTGACGGGGGAGCGGGGGGAGGTGGAGGCGGGGGTGCCTCTGTGGCGACTAGCACTTGAGGAGCAGAAGGACCTGGGCACGTCAGAGGTGGAGGTGCCTGCTGCGGAAGTGCCGCCGCGCTTGGCGATGGAACATTAGCTGGGGCAGGAACCTCTGCTGCCTCTTCAGCAGGAGGCTTGACAGAAGGTGGGGAAGGCTCAGATTTCGGCACTGGTTTTTGGAGGAAGCCTTTAGGCACTATGACGACACTGTCATCCGAATCGCTCTCTAAGGAAATCTCCACATCTGAAGCTTCTTCTTTCTCGTAGTGGACAAAGATTGGGTGGGCGGTTTTTCCGAAAGTCTCTTGAGGGGACTGCACTGCTGGGACAGCTGGGGGCTCTATGGGCTGCGGAGGAACTGGGGTTCTGACTGGAAGGTGATTCACTGGAGGCGGGGCTGGGAAAATAAGCGGGCGAGCTGGAACAGGAAGTCTCTGGGTGGGTGTCTCGGGCTGTTGTTGGGGACGTGGCCCGTGCTGTGGAAGGGGTCGCTGAAGGGTAGGCACACGAGGGTGAATGATGAGGCGGCAAATAGCAAGGGCTTCCGTGCAGAACATGGAGACCTGCAACCAGAAACGAGATGAAAATCAAAAGAATTCGACGTACTCTGACTGCATAGCATACGCAGGGCGACAACACTATCAGATTCTGCAGTCTCGGCTTTGGGACTACTACTGATGGCTGCTGTGCTGCCACCTCAGCATCTCCCCTTCCGCCTGTGAGCTTACAGAGGAGACACTTCCCTGCAATCTTGATTTCAAGTTTTATTCAAATGACGTTTCTCCAGGGAAAAATAAAAAAAAATCTGTGACTAGCTTTATATAACTTACATACAGTCCTAACATGCTCATGCTTCAATCTTTCCAGTATTATACATCAATTACCGCTCATCGTGGCCAGTTCCCTCTCCGTAATTGAAAGTTGATGGGGAGCTGACAACACTACACAGCTGTCATTCAAAGCAATAATCTCCCCAGCGTTGTTGGCACATGGAAGTGTTACCATATGCATACTGCCTGGCCACACCGGACACCGACTGCGATGCACATGTATACAAGCCCACATCAAGGCACAAGATCTGTTTGGTGAAGAACACCAGCAGGTTCTACGCTCCAAGTACAGCTGCTATCTCCTGCTCTTCTGTGAAATGGACCTGAAAAGCGCAGAGATCAAATCACACTACAGAGAGACTCAGAGGAGGTGGTACACTCCACCCCTCCCTTTCTCCTGGTACAGAGGGACCCATCTGGACTGGCACACGCGCTGCCAAAGGGGCACCCCAATTTAACAAAATCTACAGGAATCTAAAGGGGACCCCGTCATTATTATCTTTCCTGCAAGTTTTCAACGTTGTCATACCTGTTGACTTTCCTCTGTTATCCCCCCTCTGAAGATCCTGATAGCACAGTGCAGAGGAGCCGGCAGACGAGGGCTCGGGGTCAGGATGAGGGACAAAAGCAGCCGATAAAGTTGTTTTCTGCAGTCACTGCTGATGTATGGGCCGACCCACTGATCGGAACCTTGCTGAAGACGCAGCAGTAAGGGAATGGAGAACTCTTGAAGGCGCTGGGGAGAGAATTACAGATATGATTACCTTGAAATGACAATGGAACAAATAAAAACATAAGTTGTGCATTGCCCAGGCAGGGCTGTGGGTCTAATGTCAGACACAGTCCTAGGAATACACTAAAATGGGTGTTCAACACACGTTTGAGCTGTGCATTTGCAATTTTAAGCCTGTGTGCTTAACAGCAACACCCGGGTACACAAGCCTTAATTAGCAATGTGGCAGAGCAGCAGCCCTAACAATTTAAATCGGAAGAATATTAAGAAACAATCTTAAGCGGCTTACTATAACAACTCACCCGATGTGTGTCGTCCTTTATCAGTGAACCTCCATACAGAATGATGGAGCAAAGGGCTAGAAGAGAAAAAGCAGATCATCAAATGTTAGGAGTCAGTAACACAGACATTAAGCATCTACCACTTGTACAGGGCAATACAGTAACAAAGTTATCAGAAAGCAAGTTTCCACCTCCTTCTGCAGGGTAACACGGATAAGACAGTCTGTCCTTACACCTGCAGGGAGCTACGAGTCTGTCCTCCCTGTGCAGGGTGATATAGACAGAAGGGGGCTACGTGTCTGTCCTCCTCCTGCAGGGTGATACAGACAGAAGGGGGCTATGAGTCTGTCCTCCTCCTGCAGGGTGATAGCTATGAGTCTGTCCTCCTCCTGCAGGGTGATACAGACAAACGGGTCAAGGAGTCTGTCCTCCTTCAAGAGAACACAGACAGGAGGGGGCTATAAAAATTCTGCAGAGAAACATGATGACAACAGTAGAATATATCATGGGACAGTTCAGAAGTGGCTGGTACACACCTCTCAAGGACGCTATACACAGCTCAGTGTTTGCACTAGTTTCTCTCTTCCTGTGGCTCTGGAAGTCCCCATTCACCATATCTGACACTTTCTGCTTCTTTGCTCCAAGCTGCACAAATCCTGATATCTGAGAAGAACGGAGATTGGATGAAGAGAGAGCGGTGACAAAGGATGCACACACATGCTGGTGAGTCTGCTTACCTTAACATTGTCTGTGGGTGGATTGATATCACTCAGAAGGTGGGCTAGTAAGACATCAGAGTGATGGGACATCCCTTGCAAAACCCCTGAAGAAACCCCACACATGGTCACCCATCGCTCCAGCACACGATACACCGCTCCACGGAGGGCACTATATCAGAGAGTTAGAACCATCTTATATAATATTCACACACAGGTCACATATCCCTACTGTGTAACCAGGTCCCGTTGCAAGTGCACCTTCCTCTTTTTGCTAGTTTAAAACTGATCTGAGCAGCTGCAGACATACACTGGACACTGTCAACTGCCTTGTAAAAGTAATACCTGGGCTTCTGGTGTGTATCTGTACCTTTTCATAGGATGGAATGGAACTGCCTCTGGGTGAGCCTGCTCTCCGTTTGTGCACGGCCATATAGTATATGTCCCATAGTTGGGGATAACACTTATCAGAGGTGCCTTGACGTGGCAGTGTGCTTTATGCTGGCTAGCTTGAAAAGCGTGCTAGGTAACCCCTTTGTATTTTAAGTGTTTTTGGTTTTTTTCTTTAGAGATACCACAAACAAATTTGCTGTTCAATATAAATAACAACTCTTTCAGTGGTCTTAAAAGGAGAACTATGGGGTTAAGGCTTTTCCCCATAGTTCTCCTTAGGGTAACGGGAGGACACAAACTAGCGTCCTCCCGTCACCCTAGGCTCAGTATACTGCGAGCTGTAGCTCGCGGTATACTGAGACGCCGCAGTATACCGCGAGCAGCTGCTCGCGGTATACTGAGATGCTGAAGCGGACCCCGACAATTGTGCCGGGATCCGCCCAGCTGCGTGACTGACAGCTGGCTCTGCCTATCTAAAGGCAGAGCCAGCTGTACCCGCCCCCTGCCCGTTCCGCCAGTCAGCACTGGCGGATCAGAGCAGGGAATCCAGCCCCTTCCCTGTCACGGCAGAGAGCCGTGACAGGATCGAGAAGTGAGCGAACGCCGGTATGTGTTCGCTCACCTCCCGATCTACTGAGCCGACCTGTGACAATCTCATTGTCACAGGTCGGCTAGAACTATGAGGTGAGTGAAAAGCACTCACCTCATAGTTCTCCGTTAACTATTAATAAAAATGTATCTTATTTGTGTATCACTTAGTAGTAGACCCTCAAATCATCTCCGAATTGGTGCTGGCACTGTCCTTGCTTCAGGAGGGTGGCTACTTTTGTTCCCCATGGTCCCTGTGTGTTTTGTAAAGTAGTCACCGCTCCAAGCTCGCTCCCATGATGGACTACAATCTCAATACAAATTAGTGAACTAACAATTAGATTGTAGTACATCACAGGAGTGAGCTTGGAGTGGTGACTACTTTACAACAGACACATTGGGTACAAAAGTAGTCACCCTCCAGAAGAAAGGACAGTGTCAGCACCAATTCACAGATGATATGAGGAGCTACAGCTGAGTGATACACAAATAAGATACATTGCTGTTAATAGTTAAGGTACTTCAATGGTATTGTAAGATTATACTCCTGAATTTAATGTCACTTTACAATTTTCAATGTACTGACAACTTCCAATACAGAGTAGGTGCACAGCCCCGTTAACCTACCTGTAGGGCCTCTCCTGCCCGGGTGGTATTCCGCTTGCCCCTCGAACAGCTGCCCAGGAACTTAGAAGTTGTGGGAATAACCTGCAAATCACTGTAGAGAATGGCAGGAGACGGGGTCCACATCTATTAATCAGACATAAAAGAAACAGTCAGACAACAGAGAAAAAGTGGACAATGTTTAGCAAACCACATCCTTAGTCTATAGCAGATGTAGGCAGCCTTGGCACTCCAGCTGTGCTTAAAATACAGTTTCCATCAGGTCTCTATCTCTGGGAATCAGGCCTGTGGCTGTTGGAGTCTTGCAATGCCTCATGGGTCTTGCAGTTCCAAAACTGCTGGAGTGCCGAGGTTACCTACACCTGGGTCTATACAATACAAACTGAGGTTAAGAAGTATAAAAATCTTAATTTGTGGGGGTGACGACATCCATAAAATCTGAATGACTTATAAAACTGGCTGGATAAGTTCAGCAATTTTTCCCCCTAAAATGATAACGCAGATCTTGTATTTAAAAATGCAAGATGCACCTACAATGTCTGGGCTCCATCTAAAAAAAAATAAAAAATCACCTGGTTAAATATATATAAAATGGTTCCGTATACAAAGAAGATTATGTACTTATCTTACCCTATTCCTTCAATTATAGCACCAAAGTGACGTCTCACTCCTTCCGCTAAGAGGAGTACAGAGCGGCACCAATCTCAAGAGAAGATGTTATTGCAATGGACGGGAGTGTGTTCTTATGAGATTTGGCCTGCTCTGCACTCCCTGGGAATCTTCCAGGAAGGATGGTGTTCGTCACAGCCAGTGTTGTGGAAGACGGAGATAAGGCAAGTATAAATCGTACTCTTTTCTTTACAGGAACATTTTAAACATACGTTCTGCAAGTGAAAGTAATGGAGGAAAGGCAGACCTTGCACTGTCCTTGAAGTTAAAAGTTAAAGTCCAATTAAAAAAAATAGTAATATATAATAATAATATATATATTTATTTCACATCTTCATAATAGAAAAACAATGTGCATTCGTTATTTTGCATTGGATCCAGTCAAGATTTTACAGGGGACTGTCAGTGGGACCCTTCTGTAACAAGTCCATAGTCGCTGAAGCAACCATTTGCTTACAGCAGAAGGGTGAAAGCCAGCGACACAAGACACACTGACCTGGCCAGCTGGAAACGGTTGGGTTTGCGCATGTGTAATTATACACTGTCTCTCTCTCTCTCTCTCTCTCTCTCTCTCTCTCTCTCTCTCTCTCTATATATATATACATATACACACATACACACACACACACACATATATATACACACACACACTTAAAAGTCCATAGCCAGAGTTCCACTTTAATACAAAGCCCATCAAGCAACAAGCTGATCCACTGGCCCCACTATGAAGGCAAAGTAAGATTCTTACGCTACGATTGTGGACTCCAGGATGTCCAGAGCACTCAGATGGACCCGAGGTAGAACAAGTAGCTTGATGGCCTCCTCTCCCTGCCAGCTCTGTGGAGAGACAGAGAAACATATCAGTTGTATGTCTGGGGTGGGTACAGAAGAACAGACCAAAGACAGAATCCTGACACCCGTTTGTCATACAGGGAAAACTGGACGCTACCTCTTAAAGGAGAAACCCAAGTTGTAGAAAAATAAACCTTTGCAGTGGGGCTACCCCGGCACTGCAAGGGTTGACTGCTCGTCTTCATCTAGATCAGGGATGTCCAAACTCCGGCCCTCCAGCTGTGGTGAAACTACAAATCCCATGAAGCATCTCTCTCCGGGAGTCATGTCTGTGAGAATCTTGAAAAGCCTCATGGGATTCGTAGTTCCACCACAGCTGGAGGGCCGCAGTTTGGACATCCCTGGTCTAGGGTTCAAAGCAAGAATACTCACTCCAACATTAATTCCCTCTGGCTGCTAAACCAGTCCCATCGGAGGCAACCCCATTGCAAGCGTTCATTTTTCTACAACCTGGAGTTCTTCTTTAAACCAAACCTTCTCTGAGCCCATAACAGGCAAATTTGAGCAGAAACAATGCATTGTAAAATAATTAAGAGATGAGAATCAAAAATGTTAGAAACGTCGGTGTCAGTACATCAAGTTCACATAAAAAAAAAAAATAGTCTCATCTTCAGATTCCTAGAACAGATGATGACAAAACCCGAATAAAATGAAGGATTTCCTGACGTCTTGTGGCACTTTTCTGGATCAACACCCTACTATGTATTTTTAGAAACTAATAGTCCCTTTAAATGTTCTTGTTTTAGGACAGTATCCAATCCTTCACAAAACAATCTACTATATCAGATTGAAATGATCCTGGGGTGAATCATGTTCCTTTTTTTAGGGACTCACCAAGTTTTTAGCGCTCACGTTCACCACTCTGCAGACAAGGTTCAGAATGTCGGACACGGGCGCCCGCACTGGAGCCGGGAACTGCTCCCTGTTAAGTAAATTGAGGAGAAGTTTATGTGACTGTGCTATCAGGTGTAGCTATGATGAAGCCATAATGTACTGGAATTCCTCGCTATAAAAATTTGACAGGCACTTTGAAATACAACCTATTAATCGGTTTCATTTCAGAACACTTACTAAAATACTTAAACAAAACTCTTTATTTTTAGAGATACGTCTTATAGCTGACCTACAGTGTCATTTTATAGGACAAGTCTCCACACCTCTTCCTTCTATCCTCTTACTCAGGCCTAGCAAGGCCCCCCTCCTATCCTCCCTCACCAGAGCCTAGCAATGTCACCTTCTAACTTCCCTCATACAGGCCCAGAGACGCACCCTCTTACCCTCCCCTTCATCCAAACCTAGCAAAGCCACCTTCTACCTTACCCTCCGTCGCCCACGCCTAGCAAAGCCACCATCTACCCTCCCTCCAGGGCCTAGCAAAGCCAGCTTCTATCCTCCCTTGCCCAGTCCTAAAAAAGTCATCTTCTACCCTAGGTTATGCAGCCTAGCAAAGCCACCTTCTACCCTCCCTCATTGTCTGGCAGAGCCACTTTCGTCCCTCCCTCATTCAGTCTGGCAGAGCCACTTTCGTCCCTCCCTCATTCAGCGTGGCAAAGCCACCTTCTACCCTCCCTCATTCAGCGTGGCAAAGCCACCTTCTACTCTCCCTCATTCAGCGTGGCAAAGCCACCTTCTACCCTCCCTCATTCAGCGTGGCAAAGCCACCTTCTACCCTCCCTCATTCAGCGTGGCAAAAGCCACCTTCTACCCTCCCTCATTCAGCATGGCAAAGCCACCTTCTACCCCACCCTCATTCAGCGTGGCAAAGCCACCTTCTACCCTCCCTCATTCAGCCTGGCAAAGCCACCTTCTACCCTCCCTCATCCAGGGCTAGCAAAGCCACCTTCTACCCTCCCTCATTCAGTCTGGCAGAGCCACTTTCGTCCCTCCCTCATTCAGCGTGGCAAAGCCACCTTCTACCCTCCCTCATTCAGCATGGCAAAGCCACCTTCTACCCTCCCTCATTCAGCATGGCAAAGCCACCTTCTACCCTCCCTCATTCAGCGTGGCAAAGACACCTTCTACTCTTCCTCATTCAGCCTGGCAAAGCCATCTTCTTCCCCGCCCTCATTCAGCCTGGCAAAGCCATCTTCTTCCCCGCCCTCATTGAGCCTGGCAAAGCCACCTTCGTCCCTCCCTCATTGAGCCTGGCAAAGCCATCTTCTTCCCCGACCTCATTCAGCCTGGCAAAGCCATCTTCTTCCCCCGACCTCATTCAGCCTGGCAAAGCCACCTTCGTCCCTCCCTTATTCAGCCTGGCAAAGCCACCTTCTTCCCTCCTTCATTCAGCCTGGCAAAGCCACCTTCTTCCCTCCCTCATCTGACCTTGCAAGGCCACCTTCTAGCCCACTATATGCTGAGTTTTGGGTCACAGGAGACCATTAGTAATTGTTCTCCTGTGACCTTAAAGAGAACTAAATGCTTGGTCACCAAAACGTTTTGGTCACACTTCTCTTTTCATAGCACATCAATGGAACCCAATATTTAAATGCAGTCATGTGCTATGAAAAATAGAAGATCAATGCCAACTAATTTTCTTAGGTAAGCTTTTTCTTCTACTGCTCATACACCTTATGGGAAGAATACAGAGACATACCGTGTTTCCCCGAAAGTAAGACCTACCCCGAAAATAAGACCTACCCCGAAAATAAGACCTAGTTCGGTGGTAGGTCTTATATTACAGACATCCCTGAAGATATCGCTAGGTCTTACCTTCGGGGTAGCTGCACATGTAATTAAATTTTACATGTGAAGACCGGCCGCAGCTCCCTCCCGCCCACCTACCCGCACGCCCAACTATCTGTGGCTCTCTGGATGGCATCAGAGTAAAACATATTACTTATTCTCTTTTTCTGTATCCCGTTATCAATGAACAGGAATCCTCTATACTGAGTGCTCCTGTTCATTCATAACATGAGGACAGAGTATGTTTACTATAACTACAATCATGAATGAACAGGAGGGGGATGTAGATCACTTACCATTTATTCATAATTGAGGATATAGTAAACATACTCCGTCATCAATTATATACAAACACTCAGCCATCACTGAGTGTTTGCACTTGCTCTCCTCTCTGGACACGCTGTCACAGGAGGCTGAGCGAGCGTTGCAGGGTGGAGAGCTCAGCCTCCTGTGACAGCGGGCTGTCTTTGCCCCCACACCGCTCTGCCGGACTGTGATAGGAGGCTGAGCGGTGTGGGAGGAGAGACGCCGGCCACTCGCAGCGCTCGGCCATCACAGTTTCTCTCCTCCCCGAATGGGACACAGCAGCGCCCAGCGGGGAAGAGAGAAAGCTGGGATGCGCCGATATATATCGGCAGGAAAATGGCACTTTTGGCATTCAGGCAAAAGTGCAATTTTTCGCCCGATATATAGGTGCATCCCTAGTTATAACGTATTCACTGGGATGTACAGGTAGGTTCCTTGTGAAATGTCAGCAGTCTGGCCCGACCAGGGGAATACAGTTGGCACAGCATCCTGTAGCCTTGTAAAGATTGGCAGCTTTTGCCATCAGCTGCTGTCACTCAATGTAGAGGGGAGGAAGGGCATCAGCAGCAGTCCAGTGTTTGCTGCTATGACTTTGGTTCAATAGTTTTATGTACGATCACTTTGGCTCTAAATAGCAACAATATTCAAAAAAGGGTATTACCTCATAACAGATGTAAAAATGACCATCAGCTTGAACAGTACAGGATTAAATTAACCCCTAAAATGTAACTGTCATCGCTGAAAGGAGCCTTACACCCAACCCTTATGTTGATAGAACCATGGCCAAACCTTTTTTGGCTTTAGTTTTCTTTTGGGTCACAGGAGGACATTTACTAATGTCCTCCTGTGTGTGTTGTAAAGTAGCCACCGCTCCAAGCTTGCTCCTGTGATGGACTACAATATCAATACAAATCAATAAACTATACATGATATTGTAGTCCATCACGGGAGTAAGATTGGAGCAGTGGCTACTTTAAATGTGAGATTGTTCCCCATGTGTTGTAATTTAGTAATTTGTATTGAGCTTGTAATCCATCACGGGAGTGAGCTTGGAGCGGTGACTACTTTACAACACACACAGGAACCATGGGGAACAAAAGTAGCCCCCCTCCAGAAGGAAGGACAGTGTCAGCACCAATTCAGAGATAAATAAAAGACATAAGCAACAAAGCGCCACCTCCTTGTGTGAAATCCAGCCTAAAAGCAGCCAGTGGCACGATGGTATGGTGATGTGACCGGAGGCAGCTTTTTATACGCAGTTGGAGCGGAGCGGAACATTCCTTAGACACTGATCTTGTGGCCTCTTATTGACAAGCGTGACTGAAATTTGATAATTTTGAGTATTTATAACCGGTTTTATTATTCAAATAAAAAAAATTCACACAAGGAAGTGGAGCTTTGTTGCTTTTGTCTTTTATGTATCTGATGAGAACACCAGAGTCTCTTTGACAAGCAGCCTCTCCAAAAGCTGTGAATATTTTACAAGAAAGACTACTCCCGGAGGATTGTATAACGGAAATCATTAACGCCAAGAATTTTTCTGGGACCAATTCAGAGATGATTTTAGGATCTACAGCCGGGTGATACACAAATAAGATACATTTTTGTTAATAGTTAAGGTACTTTGATGTATTTTTAAGATTTAACTCCTGAGCTTAGTGCCACTTTAAATATGTTCACTTTAACAGGGAGTGTTTATGAACAGCCATCACCAGTGACAACCAAGGTGCCCCTTCAGTGCTGGAGGCTTCCAGAATGTGGTGCGAATCCTGCGGCAGGCATGTCACCGTGTGCTGATCTGTTCTGCTGCAGGATTGGGATTACACCCGGAGGTGGCAATGGCATTCTCCAACACTGGATAGAAGCCTCATCTATGACAGGTAACCAGCTGCTGTGACAGATTTCCATTGAGAACAGCATTATGCAAACAACTCCCAAGATCTTCATCTCCCCAATTCCTAGGACATGCATGCTCACCGGTCTCTGCGCTTTGATAGAGCTGCTGGAACACCGTGTGGAGCGAGCACAGAACGCTGTGCATCTGCCGTTCCCAGTTTTCTGTGTGTTTAACCCCCTGCGAGAAGCCAGAGCCTAGTGACGGCAGGAGGGAGAAGCATTGGCAGGCCAGCTGTTATGAGAGAGAAATAAATCAGAAGATTTTTGAAAATAAGAAATGTTATAAATACATCAACTATTCATTGTAAGGATTAAAAGATTTCCAACATATCATGCTACAAACAAAAATGAAATGTATATGGGAGGGTGGGGTAAGCTACTCTGAGAGTTTTGCTCGCACACAACATCTCACTGTGTAAATCCAAATCACCAGCAAGTTGGAAGGAAAAAATCCACATAAGATCCCAGTGCTGCAGGGATTTGGTTGTTTCCCCTTCCTGGGGGGAAAAGAAAACCTTGGGAAAAATAAGAACAAAAATAGAAAATTTGGGAGAGTGGGTCCCAATACCTAACTAAAGAAATATAGTCACCAGCACTCCAAATGGTAATTTAGCAATAGTCCATTTATTGACACATTGCCATTCTATGCAAGCGCTTTCGGGGCCTCAGAGGGTCCCCTTCATCAGGCACAGAATGACCCCTTGAGGCCCTGAAAGCGCTTGCATAGAATGGCAATGTGTCAATAAATGGACTATTGCTAAATTACCATTTGGAGTGCTGGTGACTTTATTTCTTCATTTGAGTTTCTCAGTGCCACCTGTGGTCACGACAAGCACCCACCCGTCTTCACGGGTCCCTAGATGTTCCGGTAACGAGTGCAGCAAGACCTCTGGTTCCCAATACCCGACTATTCCCCAAGTATCCAACCCTTGCTGACTCACTGAGCTAGCATACCTCTAGGGAGAATATCTGGGAGGACCCCTGCACTTAGCCAGTATGCTGAAAACAAATGAAACTGCTTTCCTGCTAGACCTGAGGAAACACAAACACTGAGGTGGTGGGAAGGGACGGACCCTTTGATTTTAATTGTGGATGATGCATTTCCTGTTTTAGGTGGGCAGAACCTCTCCCCTGTACTGTCCTGGAAGATGAATTGGGAAATGTAAGTTTCTGTGTTCATATACAGCAGCGGCATAAGCCTGCTTCATGTACACTTGGTGTACATTGCTGGTATATGTTTTTATTAAAAAAAATACCTCCCCAAAAGGTGGAAATGGGCTTTAAGTTTTTTTTCTCCATGTACAATATATAGTTTTACCTCCTGAACCTGCAGACTTTCTTCATCCAAGAGACTCAGGAAAAAGGCAGTGAGCTTCCCCTGCAGGAGACACAACAGTGATAGAAGGTACTGAGAGACGTACATAGACAGATATTTGAGGAAGTTTACTCACATCTACAAACACATACTACTAGATAATTGCCAGCTTTTTATTATTTATTTTTATTTTCCTCCCCATCCTTCCCACCGCGGCCATTTTTACTAAGGGTAAATAAATATATCTCCCTTTACTTCCTGGAATTCTGGCACATGTGACTAGGACATGTGACCATGCACATCATCTATGGGGAGGAAAATGCCTTTCCCTGAGATCTCGTGAGATTACAGATGAGATTTCCCAGCAATGCTCTGCTGATGACAAGGCAATCCCAGTGTGCATTGCTTTGCCAAACTGAAGTCATTTTTCCCTTTCAAAGCAGGAAGTGAATGCTCTGCCAGTGTAAGTATTTCACAATCACAGCATTTTACACCTGACACGTCTATGTTATTATTAAATCATCATACATAGAAGGATGCATTGGTAGACTCTGATTTTGGAGTGTAAAGGTCCGCTTTACCACAAGGCCTTACAATTGTCAATTGCGGCAGCCAGCAAAAGCACAGCATGGATCAGAATGGGACCTAGTGCTACATGCATGTGGTCCCCTGGGGGGGTGCAACAAGGAATTTTTAGTCCAGTTGTAACTTCTTTAGGGCTGCCACACTTAAAAAGCTCTGTTGAGTTAAAAGGTGCACTTTAACAGAATAAGCTTGCTAGGCCATAAGCATGTCTAGATACAATACCCGCAGGGATCCACAGGCTCGGGGATATGTGATCATGCAGCACCGGATTCCTTCAAGAGCCGGCATCAAACACTGTAGGAAAGAAAGACACAATTGAGATATGGAACACCAAGATAATTATTTTCTGGCCTGGCTTATACATGCTGCAGTGGCGTATAATTTGCCCACAGCAACCAAAGCCATCATCAAGCTGAATTCTGATTGCCTATTACTGACAGCAGCCTTATCTTATATAAAAGGTACTAATTTCTTTACACGAGTCACGCTGCACAGTTTTCATGCCGATCATTCATGATTACCTGAGGTCTCAGGCCCAGCAATGACGTGAGCAGTCCCGGGATGTGATTGGTGGAGATTTCCCGTGACAATTCTGGCAGTGCAGAGGAATGCGTGAGTAGGGAGCGTAGCACGAAAACCGCCAGGCTGATCACCCTGGGGGGATCCTGGGACTGTACAGAGCAGAGAAAACAAAGTGACACATTAATACATTTTTACTAGAACACAACATAAAATATTTATGAAAGGCATTTATATAGCGTGCTCCATATATTGCACATTCCTAGCAGTCCCTGCTCTCTGGGAGCTTAAACCTAAGGTCCCTATGTTACATGTATACACCAAACACATACAAGGGCAGTTTAGACTGGAGCCAATTAAAAGGAGAGCTATTGGAAGAGTGAAATACACTCAGCGCCATAGTTAGAGCCGACGTGTGACACTGCAGCTGTCACACATCGGCTCTATTGATCGGGAACTGAGTGATCACATACCACTGATCACTCAGTTCATGATCTTCTCCCTGCAGAGAGCAGTGACTGTCAGTCATCACTCCCCACAGGGATTCCCCCCTCCCCTCTAGCACTCGCAGGAAGAACAGAAGAATCAGTAGGCCGGGTGGATCCCGACGATATCAGGATCCTTCTGCGCTGTCAGAAAACAGCAGGCAGTAGCCCGGCATTTGCTGAGTTTTGGGTCACAGGAGGACATTAGTAAATGTCGCCCTGTGACCCAAAAGAGAACCAACGGCAAACATTTTTTAGCTATAGTTCTCTTTTAACCTACCAGCACATCCTTGGAGTGTGGCAGGTAACCCACGCAAGCACAGAGAGTAGTGCCCTGGCTGCGAATCAAACCTAGAACCCGAGTGCTGCAAGGCAGAAGTGCTAACCAGTAAGTCACTGTGCTGCCCTATTATACCCACAATACACAAACGCAAGCTTCTGTTACTACCGCAGTCCAAAATCAGGGGTCTACACGGCTTCAAAACAACATTGGAAACGTCGCACAGACCTTGGAAGACAAAAAAAGATGTCCTCCAGCCAGGAAATGAGGCGGGCTCTATCTGACTTGCTGCAGCTTCTAATGCACATTGTGAGAAGCTCCCAGTGTGCAGTGAGATCAGAGGAAGTCATTGCAGTCCAAGACAGGAGCCGGTACAACCGTGCAAGACTGAAGTTGAGGCTGGAGGCCCCTAACATGAGGAATAAGGAGTTCCCACCGGGACTGGAGGCTATTCTTTTTCTGTATAGGAAAAATAAATCTGTCGGGACCGGATACCATATCGTCAAGACCCTGATATTTGCGCATATCCACCGTAACCCGGTGAGTACCCATTACTAAGGGGGCTGTCGGACTAAGGAGATAGGAACTAACAATCATCCGTCTTCTAAACCCCCCCTGTCCTGCTCTTACATTGCCTATTTTTTGAGATCTACTCTTCATATCGCCCATTGAACATTGTTGCCTCTGGCATCGCCTTCACTTATTTAAAGAAACAATTCAAGATTAATATAAATATAGATCACTGAATGCTATCTTTTTTTTGTTTCAGCTTTTTTGAAAAAACTGTCACAGATTATTCACTGTAATCTTTTTGAGACGTTTTTTCTGATACTGTGTTATATATTTCCAATGAAGTCGTAATGCCGTATTATATTCACTAACCAAAGCTGATTTTATCCATCTACTATCATCTATTATTACTTAATCTTAATCGAAGCTGATTTTATCTATTTATTATTATTCAATTTTACTATTTATTCTTTGTCATCTAAGTTCATCACGATTATTCACTTACGTTTGAATGTCATTTATATCTATTAGCCATAGGCTACACTTTATGTTGTTCACATAGTGATACAAACCATCTTTTTCGTTTACTTTTTATGACTGTTTCGAATACACATAATTTATACATTGATATCCCACTGATCACTCAACCCAATCTGTGAATATTTACACATATTTTGTTGACTTTATCTCTAGCGCTGTGTTCCAAGTACTCTATTCTTTTTCTGTGTTGGGAACGAGGAAAGCCTTCTCCAATTATATTAGGAATTGACAAGCAAGGACTCAAACCCCTAGAAGAGTTAGTCCCTCAGACAGGTTATGCTAGAGGTCAATGGCAAGCGTACTTCCAGATTAGAGACTTCTATACTTATCTCTCCTCAATCGGGACTCCGATGAGATCATCTCATCAAAGCTAAATCACATACTATTTCAAGACTTTACAAAATCCTAATATGCCATGCATGTCCCAGTCGCACCTATTTCATGAGAGGATGGGAGAGGGAATTGGGTCATTCCAAAGATGCAACTGATTGGGGTTCGATTTACTGCCTGCCCCCCCCCCATCACACACACCTTCCCCTCCCCAGCAGCACATTCACAAACATGGCCAAAAGTTTTTGGACACCTGACCATCATGCCTATATGTTGGATATCCCATTCCAAATCCACAGATATTAATATGGCGTCTCACCTGTATGACTTGCAAGACGCTGCGAATCCAGGAGATACAATGCTGCTGGAATACATCTGTAGGAGACTCCTCAACAAGCAGGGACAAGAGAGACAAGCCTTCAATCCTGGAAAAGAATGAAAACGAAAAAAAAATTCAAAAGCAACAAAAAACAGCAGCCGCAGCCCAAGTCATCATCCCATTGTAAGAGTGCTAGTCCTCGCATGAGGTATTAAGTAGGGATGTACCGATATATCGGCCACTGAAACAGATCCGCTGAAAATGGCACTTTTGGCAAAATGCTGAAAGTGCCATTTTTCTGCCGATATAGCAGTGCATCCGTTCTTTCCTCCCCGCTGGGCGCTGCTCTGGGTCCCAGCGGGGAGAAGGGAAAGTGTGACAGGCAGCTGAGCAATGCGGGAGGAGAGCGCTGTGAGCGGCCGGCGTCTCTCCTCCCCGCACCACTTCTGCCTCCTATCACAAATCAGGAGATCGGCAGTGAGACAACCAGCGCTGTCATAGGAGGCAGGCCGGCGGTGCGGGGGAGGAGTCAGCTGTCAGATCGAGCTCCTCTCCTCGCTCAGCCTCCTGTGACAGCGTGTCAGGATGGAGAGCGAGTACAAGCAGTCGGTGATCAGTGATCGCTGAGTGTTTGTAGATAATGGAGGACATAGTAGGTTTCCTGTGTCCTCAATTCTGAATGAATGGGAAGTGATCTACATCCCCCCCTGTCCATTCATGATTGTGGATATGGTAACCATACTTCGTCCTCTTGTTATGAATGAACAGGAGCACTCGGTATAGAGGATTCCTGTTCAACAGGGGACACAGAAAAAGAGATTGAGGACTCTGTGTCCCCAATCTCTTTTTCTATTTTAAAAGGGAAATATCAGGGGTCTGTTTAGATCCCCAATATTTCCCTGAAGCCCCTAAAAGTAAAGTAAAAAATAAAAATCTTTTTTTTTTATTATTGTATTTTTAAAAATGTTTTAATTTTTTAATATGTTTTCATTATTTTTCATTAAATATTTAAATGTTTTACTTTACTTTTAGGGTCTTCTGGGAAATATTGGGGGTCTAAACGGATCCCTGATATTTCTCTTTTGAAATAGAAATTGAGAACACAGAGTCCTCAATCTTTTTCTGCAGCCCCTGTTATCAATGAACAGGAATCGCCTATACTGAGTGTTCCTGGTCATTCATAACATGAGGACAGAGTAAGGTTACTATATCCACAATCATGAATGAACAGGAAGTGATGTAGATCACTTCCCATTCATTCATAATTGAGGATATAGTAACCATACTCTGTCCTCAATTATTTACAAACACTCAGAGATCACTGACTGCCTGTACCCCGCTCTCCTCTCTGACACGCTGTCACAGAAGGCTGAGCAGCGAGGAGTGGGAAGGAGAGCTCAGCCTCCTGTGACAGCGAGCTGTCTCCGCCCACACAACGCTCTCCTGATATGTGACAGGAGGCTGAGCGGTGCGGGGAGGAGACACTGTGACCGCTCACAGCACTCGGCTGCCTGTCACAGTTTCTCTCCTCCCCGCTGGGACACAGAGCAGCGCCCAGCGGGGAGGAGAGAATAGACTGGATGCGATGTTGTATCGGCCAGAAAATGGCACTTTCGGCATTATGCCAAAAGTGCCATTTTCGGCCGATATATCGGTGCATCCCTATAAGATATATTTTTTTTTTTTTTATTGAAAAAGTTAGAAAAAAACATTTCCGGTTTCGGCCCAACATTTTTATTTTATTTCGGTTTTCCATTTCGGTGCACCTCTAGTATAAGACGAGCCTTCTCAGTATGTAGACTGGCTTTTGCACCACCAGTTTACTATGGGTGTCACGTCTGTATAATGGGGGGATTGGGTTTTAAGAGGAATCATTCAAGTTCAGTCATCCCTACTACTGACTCCCTACTACGTCATTCATTTGAAGCCGTCACCTAACAGGCATTAAAAGTTTTGATATGTGACAGCGTTGGGTAAAGCTTAAACTATGCACCGTGTCAATTTTATTATTTTCTTTAAAGCACAGCACCCCCCTCCCCCCCAGCAATGGAATGCAAACCAGCGTCATGTCTTCTTGATTTCGGGACTGTTAGGTCAGCGATCACTGTCAGTGTCGGATATTTGAAAAGATTTCTCAATGACTCTCTTACACTGATGAACAATCTTAGACATGTCTGGAGGCATGTGAGGAGCATGTGAGGAGCATGCAGTGTGTATGAAGCCTGAAGAAGAGAACATGTGGGGGGGTCTATGATAATATCCGTCATTGTGGAAAGCGGGCAGCCCGTACCTGGTAGAACCCGACACCAACCGGGAGCTACAGCTGGCAAGGAAGTTCGGAAGGGAAGCCGAGGAACCCTGAAATGACAAACAGAAGGAGAAACATCAGCCGGCAGTTGCTGATCACATGTAACCGGGTGAATTTGCGAAAATTGAATTACCCCTCCAATCTGGCTCCCCCCCCCATCGCTATACTCACCATTGGGCTAGTGCTCCTTTGCCCTCCATCGGTGCCCTATCCGTACCCCGTACTGCCATGTAGTGCCGACCTGCATTTTGAATTTTGCTCGAGCACTCGTTGGTCATAAGCGCTTCTCATTGGTCAGCGTGCTCAGCTGACCGCACCGACCAATGAGTGCTCACCACTTATGAGCTAAATTCACAATCCAGAGCGCAGGGCTTGCACTACATGGCAGTACGGGGTAGGGATAATACACTGGCAACGGTGGAGGGGAAGGAGCGCTAGCCCAAAGGTTAAAATAGTGAGGGAGGGAGAGAGAGAGGGTAAGGAGGGGGTAAGTCCATTTTCCCAAATTCACCTGTAAAAGTGAACTTACCCTTTAACCTCAATTCAAAACTGGTCATTCATATTAAAGTGCAACTGAAGCCAAAGCTTTTTTTTTGTTGCTTTGGAGTGGAGAGGGATTAGACCCCGTCAGGTTTTTTTTGCTATCTGTGTCCCCGCCAGGGAGACTCCCCCCCCCATGTGTCCTGGTGACCGTCATCAGTGAAAGAAAATCAAAAATGTTGAGATGTCACCAGAAAAGGAATAGATGGGAAATCTTCCAATGCTGACCACCAGGGATTTCCTCTCACTTCCTGTTGTGGCTATCAGACAGGAAGTGAGAGGAAATCTCCCCCAATGGGACACAGATGGCCAAAAATAAATCCTCCCGTACTCTATCCCAAACTTTAAAAAAAAAAAGTTTTGGCTTCATTTCTACTTTAAAGCAGAACTCCGGCCAGATAAAATCTTAACCCTTGCAGTGGAGCTGAAATAGCAAAGTTATCCTCACCCGAACCACGATACCGGCTTGTTTTTAGACCGCTCCCTTCAGCCTCGCTCCCCCTCCATTCCAGCCGTCTAAGGTCCTGTGAGTCATTGTCCTATACAGTGTATAGGACGTGAGAATGCCGGGACACACCATCACTGAAGCAGTGGGGGAGTGAGGCTGAAAGGGCCGGTCTAAGAGTGATGATGTCAGCGGTCCTTAGACTGGGGGAGAAGAGGCTGTGGGGACTTTTTAATATTTGCATGGCTCCGCCCACACACGGTATTATCTCAACTGTCAATTATTCACAGGATCACCGCAGCAGAGGGACTCGAAAATCTCCATGAAACCCGAGTGTGGGGTCAACGCCACCATTGTGGTCCCGATAACTCCCTCCAGCTCCATAACCAAAGTCTGTAGCTCGGGGGGCTGCAAAGACAGTCTGTAGGAGCCTGAGAGTTGCGCCCACCATCCACAGATCGCCGTTGCATTGCTCTGCAGGCTCCAATGCATAAGTACAATGCAGGGCTATGGAGCGGCGTGGACGCAGAGGGACATTCCATCAGCCGGGGAGGAGCGGAGCGCACCGACCGCTGGGTGAGCGGTAAGTATAACAGCTTTCCCCCCCACCCCCGGGTATAAACGCGTGATGTATAGGTCAGTGGGCGCCCGTGTCATAGAGGGCCCCCAAGGGACAAGGCTGAGTGATTTAAAGGCACCTTATTGGTAGTCCATTGATTGTATCCCCCGGCCCCATGACAGAGGGTCCGTACAGACCCGGGACTGAGGGGGTAAACAATACAGGGACCTGAGCATTGCACCCACTAATGGCGGCTGCGATGCTCTGCAGACCTTGCATGCGGATATTTAATAAATGCACATTTTTTATTTCCACGTGGCTGAATTGATTATTGTTTCCTAAGGTGGACTATACCTTTAAGTGAAATGTATGGAGTGGACATGACGTGTCCTCTGGGGGGGGGGGGGTTATCAAAACTAGAGCAGTCGGCTGTGGTAACCAATCAGCATACTGCTTTTATTTTTAAAGCTTAACTGGACACACTGAAGAGAGAAGTCGATTAGTTGCCATGGGCGACTGCTCCAGATTGGATAACCTCCCCCAAGGTGTTGTCTATAGACTACAGGACCGTCCCCGATGCTAAGAAAGATCATAATGGAAGTCAATGGGAATTGGTGATCAATGGACTGAAAATCAAAGGTCAGATCTCCTGACACCAGATCATTGTGTCCTGTCATTGGAGGGGGGTGTTTTTCTGGGACACACTGCACTTCCTCCCCTGATGACACACTATGATCACTGAGGTGAAGGAGGACACACCATGTGCAGCACACAGACACACGGTATTCATTCACACAAAGCTCCCCCCGGCCCGCTCACCTCCCCCCGCAGCGCTCCGTGCTCCCGCAGGCCCCGGATGGTCTCGGCCAGCTCCCCCTCGCTCAGCTCTTTCTCCAGCAGCCCGTTCACCACCGCCTCCATCATCCGAAACCCGACACACACCGCCGCCATCTTCCCGCCACCGCCGCCACTGCTCCGCGTCATCACCCTGCGCGGCTCAGACGTGACGTCAGCCGTGTCTATGGCAACACGGGGAATCCATGGTAACTGCGAGCACTGCCTGGCTCACGGAGCGGAGCTGAGCCTCAGACACGCGTGGTAAGAACAGCCTGATCAGTAACTGCATCTTGCCTAGCAACCAGGGCTCATAGCAACCAGCATCTTTTCTAGTACCAGAGCTAATACAAACCAGCATCCTGCCTAGCAACTAGTGCTCATAGCAACCAGCATCCTTCCTAGCAGCCAGCATCTTTTCTAGCAACCAGAGCTGATACGAACAAGCATCCTTCCTAGCAACCAGAGCTGATAGAGATAAGCATCCTTCCTAGCAACCAGAGCTGAAAGAAATCAGCATCCTTCCTAGCAACAAGAGCTCATTAACAACTAGAATCTTGCATAACAACCAGAGCTCATAGTGACCAGTATCCTTCCTAACAACCAGAGCTCATAGCGACCAGTATCCTTCCTAGCAACTGGAGCTCATAGCAACCATAATCTTGCCTAACAACCAGATTTCATAGCAACCAGCACCCTGCCTAACAACTGGCACTTATAACAACCAGCATGCTGCCTAACAACCAGGGCTCATAGCAACCAGAACCTTGCCTGACAACCAAAGCTCATAGCAACCAGTATCCTTCCTAGCAACCTGAGCTCATAGCAAATAGCATCCTGCCTAATAACTGGAGCTCATAGCAACTAGCATGCTGCTGAACAACAAGCTCATAGCAACCAGCATTCTACCAATAAACTAGAGCTCATAGCAACCAGAGCTCATAACAACGAGTGTCCTGCCTAATAACCAAAGCTCATAGCAACTGGAATCTTGGCTGACAACCAAAGCTCATAGCAACCAGAACCCATAGCAACCAGCATTCTTCCTACCAACTAGAGCTCATAGCAACCAAAATCTTTCCTAGCAAGGCATCCTGGTAGCCAGGATGCTAATTCTTATAAACAGAGGTTGCTAGAAATTCGTAAGAATCAGCGTCCTGACTACCAGCAGATGGATCTTATAGCAATTATTATACTGCCCAACAGCAATGCTTCACTGCAACAAGCTTCCTTCCTAGCAACACACACAGCTCATAGCAACCAGCATGTTACATAGCAACCAGTATGTTATATAGTAACGAGCATGTTACATAGCAACTAGCATGTTATATAGCAATTAGAATTTTACATAGCAACCAGCATGTTACATAGCAACCAGCATCAGAACTCATAAACTGGATCATAGCTAGACAGAAGCCGTTTCATGTCACAAGTGAATTCATACCCTCCAAGGGCCCAGAACATACGGGACATTCTTATTTTGCCAAACAGTGCAGCCTGTAGCAATTAAATAAATATACAATCAGGTAGAGTGAATTTGTTGTTTCTATGCACATCTTCCCCGGTACTTTGTGTTGTACCTGAAGTTCTCCTCCACCTATGAAGAAATAAGTGATCATTATGTTGTGTTTCCAGTCCACGTCACTCTTCCATCCCGCACGCAAAGCTATAAAAGCGAACGGAGATAACTTTTACTGTCTCCACGTCTGTATACTGAGCTGGCTTCCTGGTGGCTTTACAAAGGTCATTAAAGTGGTTGTTAAGTTACAACAATGTGCAAATGTTCTCTACGGCTTATGTCAGCACCATAATCCTGACACCCCAGAACAAAAGGATTTGTTAGCATCAGTTCTACAGAACTATCATCCACTTTGGAGTTTTATATACTGTATGCACAGCAAAGTGTTCCAGTACCACTTCTCCTGTCCTGTATGGCGGGTGTCATTCTCAGTATCTGTTCTTATTCTGTATGCATGGACTCTGCACAGTACCACTTCTCCTGTCCTGTATGCCGTGTGTCATTCTCAGTATCTGTTCTTATTCTGTATGTATGGACTCTAGATAAGAAACCACTTTGCATGTCCTGTATGCCGTGTGTCTACAGATCCCATAAATCCATAATTATTCAGCAATGGAGAATGCCAACCAGCAATAGAGGACTACAGAGCCCATCAATCCATGATTATTCAGCATTTATACAGGGCTGCATGCAGATCTCACCAGGGTTGATCAGGCTCCAGGGTTGTACGGCAGTGTGGGGCTGTCCACTGTTGTGCCTGTCTCTGCGGGCGCCGGGAAGGAGGAGGAGATGTGGGGTCGGACCGATGTTGTCAAAGACAGCTACGGCGAGGTCCCTACCATCCTGCCTGAGATCCCCAGCAAGCACATGACCTCAGGTACCCGAAGTTGTTTAAAAAAGGAAAGGGCCGGCAACGGCCTTTAGTATCAGGGCATTTTCATAAGTACAAGTCTATTGGACCCAAGTACTTGTGAAAATGCCCTGTATCGGCCCTAATACCGATGCTAGTATGGGTATCAGGACATCCCTATTCTGTATGTATGGACTCTGCACAGTGCCACTTCTCTTCAATCACTTAGCTGAAGTTTGAGCAGTTTGTTGTCCTATGAATCTCTGTGAACGTTCATTGTGTGTGAATACTGTAGAGGCAAAAACATATATCGTTCAGTTGAATTACCTGTAATACCTCATTATGACCACAAGATGGCACAATTACCTAAATATTTACCTCCTATGTTCCACAGCTCCATCTAGTGGCCATAATGTGGTATTACATTACATATTACCTCAAAAGAAAATAAACTAAGAACATTCATTTGTTTTTTTGCCTCTATTCGCACAGAACGATGGTTCACAGAACTTCACAGGGCAGATGGCTCTGCAAATTGAATCAGCATGCTGTCAGGGACTTTTCTTATTGTCTGTATATAGAATGGGTAGAAGCTGCAGTGTTGTCAGAGGGATCCCCTCATCCACATGTACTGTGTATATTTTACTGTATGAGCCTGAGCCGGCAATCATCTGACAATAGTGCGCTCCCCCCGTATGTATACGGTAATCAAGTGACCGCTAAAATAGCATCCAATTGTTATCCTGCCAAAGCAGAGGTGATATTTTCCACCGCCTGGTGCCAAGTCATTATCTGTTCCTTCACAGATATCTGCCATCTTTGTGGAGACATCTTCTCCTTCTTTCCCCCACCCCCCTCTGCCAATCCCTGCACTGGCTTCCATACCCCCCCCCCCTCTGCCAATCCCTGCACTGGCTTCCATACCCCCCCCCCCTCTGCCAATCCCTGCACTGGCTTCCATACCCCCCCCCCCTCTGCCAATCCCTGCACTGGCTTCCATACCCCCCCCCCCTCTGCCAATCCCTGCACTGGCTTCCATACCCCCCCCCCCTCTGCCAATCCCTGCACTGGCTTCCATACCCCCCCCCCCTCTGCCAATCCCTGCACTGGCTTCCATACCCCCCCCCCCTCTGCCAATCCCTGCACTGGCTTCCATACCCCCCCCCCCTCTGCCAATCCCTGCACTGGCTTCCATACCCCCCCCCCCTCTGCCAATCCCTGCACTGGCTTCCATACCCCCCCCCCCTCTGCCAATCCCTGCACTGGCTTCCATACCCCCCCCCCCTCTGCCAATCCCTGCACTGGCTTCCATACCCCCCCCCCCTCTGCCAATCCCTGCACTGGCTTCCATACCCCCCCCCCCTCTGCCAATCCCTGCACTGGCTTCCATACCCCCCCCCCCTCTGCCAATCCCTGCACTGGCTTCCATACCCCCCCCCCCTCTGCCAATCCCTGCACTGGCTTCCATACCCCCCCCCCCTCTGCCAATCCCTGCACTGGCTTCCATACCCCCCCCCCCTCTGCCAATCCCTGCACTGGCTTCCATACCCCCCCCCCCTCTGCCAATCCCTGCACTGGCTTCCATACCCCCCCCCCCTCTGCCAATCCCTGCACTGGCTTCCATACCCCCCCCCCCTCTGCCAATCCCTGCACTGGCTTCCATACCCCCCCCCCCTCTGCCAATCCCTGCACTGGCTTCCATACCCCCCCCCCCTCTGCCAATCCCTGCACTGGCTTCCATACCCCCCCCCCCTCTGCCAATCCCTGCACTGGCTTCCATACCCCCCCCCCCTCTGCCAATCCCTGCACTGGCTTCCATACCCCCCCCCCCTCTGCCAATCCCTGCACTGGCTTCCATACCCCCCCCCCCTCTGCCAATCCCTGCACTGGCTTCCATACCCCCCCCCCCTCTGCCAATCCCTGCACTGGCTTCCATACCCCCCCCCCCTCTGCCAATCCCTGCACTGGCTTCCATACCCCCCCCCCCTCTGCCAATCCCTGCACTGGCTTCCATACCCCCCCCCCCTCTGCCAATCCCTGCACTGGCTTCCATACCCCCCCCCCCTCTGCCAATCCCTGCACTGGCTTCCATACCCCCCCCCCCTCTGCCAATCCCTGCACTGGCTTCCACCTGCCCAGAGGATAAAATTCAAAATATTAACAATCACTTATAAAGCCATCTATAACTCCGCCCCCAGCTATCAAGGCCGGCCTTAGGGGTGTTGGAGCGGTGAGGGGGAGAGAAGCCGCGCCCGCAGCTGTCAGGATGGCTGAGCGGGGAGGAGATCAGAGCCGCTGTCATCCTGTCAGTTTCAGGATGACAGCGGCTCTGTGCGTGGCAGATTTACATCACATCCTGTTCATTCAAGATTTCCTCAATGGGAAGAAGCAGTCAGTACAGAGGCTCCTCCCCATTCAGAAACTGAGTGGAGCCTCTGCACTGAGAGCTTCCCATTCATTGAGTGCTGAGGCTGCTGAAAAAGACATTGAGGATTTGGTGTCCTCAATTTCTTTTCTATTTTAAAAGGGAAATGTCCGGGGTCTGTTTGGACCCCTAATATTTCCCCAAAGCCCCCCCAACAGTGAAAAATAAATAAATAATAGAAATAATGTTTTTTTTAAATAAAGTGAAAACTGCCCCTCCCCCCCACACACACACACACATATTATTAGACATGTGCGAAGCGAAGACTAAAAATTCACTTCATATGAAATTAACGAAAACTAAAAACGTTTAATTCGTTTCATCAAACAAAACACTTTTTTATGCTATTTTGGATTCAGCCATTGGCGTGCTCTGGAGGCAGGGCGCATGACGTCATATAACACCGCACGTGTTGGGCGCCGCCATCTTGGTGTATATCTAGGTATACACCAAGATGGTGGGGCCAATATCGGCGTGTGACGTCACCTGACGCCAGGCATGCATGGCGTCATGTAACGTCATGCTCCCCGCCTCCAAGATGGTGGTACGCATTCACAGAACACGCCGGTGGCCAACATGGCCGCCGCACATTCTCAAACAAATTATGATGAGCCTGAATACATGTTACGTATATTCTGACATATAGTAATTCATTCATTTACATGTAGCCCGGGTCTACATCTTCCCGCGTCCCTGTGCCGATCGTGGATGTGGATGTGCAGGAAATGTGAGGCAGGGAGGAGGTGCGGCGTGGATGCTAGCGGGTCTGGCAGTGGTGAGCGTGAGGAGGAGGTTGCCGCGCACAGCGCGTGGAGCTCTGAACAGGGACAACTGATTGGAAGCCGATTAATCGATTATTGAAAAAGTTGACAACTTTTTCAATAATCGATTATGTCGATTAGTTGTTGCAGCCCTATACTTTTTAATATGTTTCTTTGCGGCTTAAAAAAGTTAGAGTCTTTAAATGGTGCGGATATTGGGGGGAAATGGGTGTGGTTACTGGGGGTGTGGCCACTAAAGGGTGTGGCCACCGGGGGCCGCTGTAAAGCTTTCTCGCACAGGGCACCTGCCGGCTATATCTCCAACCTTGTCTGAAAGTATCACCCTAACCGTCCCCTGCACTCTCCACCTCCTCACCCTGCGCTGCAATTTCCCAGCAGACTGAGAGTGATGGTCACCTGGGAGGGGGAGATAGCTTTGCAGTTAACCCTTTGCGTACAGTAGCCGCCATCCCCCGGGAACTGCACCTTACAAACCGAATACTCAGGTGCACTTACACTAATGGCCAGCAGAGGGCAGCCGGTATATAACTCCAGCACAGACATCACACCTAGGGGTATATATATGTGACATTCACCGGATAGTCAGTGCAGCTGAATCAATCGCTGTCATTTGAAACACTCAGATACACTTGCAGCGAATGTTTGGCGAGTGCCACATTCAACGCTTTATCAATTTAACCCCCCCTCGTTGGACTAGAGCAGGGGTAGGCCACCTTGGCTCACCACCTGTGCTGAAACTACAAATCCCATCATGCTCCTGCCTCTGGGAGTCATGCCTGTGGCTTGCAATGCCTTGTGGGATTTGTAGTTTCAGCACAGCTGGAGAGCCGAGGTTGCCTACCCCTGGTCTAGAATAACACCCCGGGCCCTCCATCTGTGGTGATGCCACAAAACCTATCATGCATCTGCCTCTTGAGAGTCATGCCTGTGGCTGTCAGAGTCTTGCAATGCCTCATGGGACTTGTAGTAGTTCTGAAGGGAAGAAGTTTGGCTACCCCTGAGTATTCCCTAATGTAATCACAGCAGGTTCTGGGTGGTGACTAATACTCCATAAAAGGAATGTCTAGTTGTTTTTTTACTAGTTTAGCTTTTTCCCCCCCTCAATTTGCACTACTGAGCTCTGTAAACAGCAGATTTTTTTTGGGGGGGGGGGGGGGGT
>NW_017306822.1:674030-692939 GCF_000935625.1 Nanorana parkeri | reverse complement strand
GGGGGGGGGGTTCTTGGAACCCCTCCCAGGTTTTACAAGAACCTCCCCCCAAAAAACTGCTGTTTACAGAGCTCAGTAGGTCAAGGTGAAAATTACACACCGGCCAGAGACAACTCCTCCTTTCTCTACATGGCTCTGCCGGAGGTTTCAATGAGAGACATCGAAGGGAATTTATGAAAATTGGAGCAGTCAGAATCTGGAGCAGCTGTGCATGACAACCAATCAGCTTCTCTCTTCAGTTTGTTCAGTTAAGATTTGAAAATGAAAGAGAGAAGCTGATTGGTTGCCACGCACAGCTGCTCCAGAATTCTCATCTGCTCCAGTTTTCATAAATTCCCCCATTGTATACTAGTTGCCCATAGTAACCAATCAGCTTCTCTCTTCAGTTTGTTCAGTTAGGGTTAGTTCGCACCAGAAACTGCGTGCGTCTGCGCAGTTGCATTGCGATCCGTTTTGATGTGTTTGTGATGCGTTCAGATGCGTTTTTTCCCCCTGGATGATGCCACAATCAGTTGTTGTTGTTTTTTTATGCGTTCCGTTGCATTTGCATGCGTTTGGATTCGTTCCGGTGCAGTTAGATGCAGCTAAAATAGGACGAGCAGTACTTTTTCTGGCTGCAACTGAACGGACTGCCATGGTGTGAACACAGCACGAGGAAGCCCATAGGAAAGCATTGTGATGTATTTTGGCTGCAGCAGACAAACTGAACGGAATGCATCACAACTGCATATGGTGTGAACTAACCCTAAAGCTTTAAAAATGGAGGACAGAAGCTGATTGGTTGCCATGTACGGCCGCGCTCCAGATACTGTCTGCTCCAGTTTTGATAAATTCTGAAAAAAGAATACTAAAGCCATGCTGTTCCCTTAGATGACCCAGGGGAGTGCGCTGGAAATCCTTTGCCATTTTTGTTTACGTCACTGTCAATATTTTTTAATCTGCAGCAATGTATTAAATCAACAATCCCCGGCGATCTCGCCATGGAAGGTCTTTGTTCAGATGCTTCCTGTTATGGGGTCCCCGTCACCTGATTGCTGTCCTAAATGGAAACGAGGGTGACAACCCACTTCAACACACATGACACAGACATGGTCCACTGTTGTCACCATCAGGAAAGGCTGCCTGTGATAGGCCATGCAGCCATTGCTGAAGGCAGGAAGGAGCCGCACAGAGGCTGCTGGAGATCAGCAGCTCTGAGAGGAAAAGAAAATGACAAAACCGCCATTGCTCGTGATGCGCGGTGCTGTGGGCAAGCAGGACGTCATTCATTTAGAACAGAGGTGGGCAATCTCTAAGTGTTGTAGAACTACAAGTCCTATGAGGCATTGCAAGACTCCGGCAGCAACAGGCATGACTCCCAGAGACATCTGGAGGGCCGAGGTAGCCCACCCCTGTTCTAGTGATCACAAAGCTGGTACATGGTGCGCGGTCTGGTGATGGGTGACTGATTCTTATGACACGTTGGTGGTTGCACACGCATACCTGTCACGCAATCAAGTTCAGCACGCCTCGCGCAAAGGAAACGAAACGCCCACACGTGTTTTCCTCACCGCCATCAGCACTTCCCCCGTGGCTGCGGATGTTTGTGCGTTCTGGTCACCGCGATCATGTCATCTGACAGCATGTGAGAAGACTAAGAGCTCAGCTTCACTGAACGGACTGCAAAGTGATAATACACATATTCGTGCTTCTCTCTTCAGTCTCTCTCATCAGCTTCTCTCTTCAGTTTGTTCATATAATCTTTGAAAATGAAAGAGAAAAGCTGATTGGTTGCTATGGGTAGCTGATCCCAGGGATCTCAAGTCTCCCTGATGTTCAGGGAGTCTCCCTCTTTTGGACAGCAGCTCCCTGATGTCTGCGAGAGAGGCATTTTCTCCCTGAAAGGTTTACTCTGAGTAAACTTTTCCGGTAAGATATCAGTGGGTAAAGTTTCAGAGTGAGGCTTGCCTCCTGGAGGAAGGTCATGTGATCTCTAGAGTAGCCTCAGAACGAGGCTTGCCTCCTGTGTGTGTGTGTGTGTGTGTGTGTGTGTGTATGTATGTATATATATATATTACCATTATTATTTCTTTTATATTCTGACAACGGCCGCTGTAAAAAAACAAACCAAAAAACAGAAAGGGCACCTCCCTGAAATAAGGTTTTGCAGGTTGGAATGTCTGTGATCCGTATTCTGTCTGCTCCAATTTTGGTATTTTCCCCTTTGGAGTGAACTCAGTACAGTTTGGGGCAGTGGTGGGGAACCCAAGGCCCTCCAGTTGGGTTGAAACTGCAAATCCCATGATGCATCTGTCTCTGGGAGTCATGCCAGTGGCTGTGAGAATCTTGCAATGGCTCATGGGACTTGTAGTTCTCCAACAGCTGGAGGGACAGAGTTTGCCTGCTCCTGGTTTGGGGTCTTAGGTGATCTAAGGCAGTGGCATCACAAAGGGGGGTGCGGCACGCACCCAGGTGTCACCATTGCAGGGGTGACACCAAAATGACTGACACCAAAGTGTCACCCCCTCTAAAAAGTCAGTCAGACAGTGTCAGGAGAGAGGAGGTGACCCAGCAGCATACCTCATCCCGCCCGGTGAACGTCCCCTCCTCTTTCTGCCGGCGTTCATCACTAAGATGGCCGCTGGCGCGATGACGACACAGCGGGGTGACACCCGGCCTCGGGACGCCCCTGATCTGATCTCGCACATGTGACTTGCTTCAGGGCCCCTTCACACCGGTAAGCACATGTTATGTTCAGTATAACGTTGGTATAGGGGTGGTGTGGTGATGCATCGCACTGTTTGCTTTTTTTTTTTAGTTTATTGAAATGCAACAAAATTACATTTCATTTACCCCTAGGTGCTGCAGTGTGTTGTAGAACTGTAAAAACACAACCTGTCCTGCGGTTTTTTGGTGTTAACTGAGACAACAGGACCGGGGTAGTCATCCTTGGCTTCCAGCTGTTGTAGAACTACAAGTCCCATGAGGCATTGCAAGATTCTCAGCCACACCCCAGTGAGAGATGCATCACGGGATTTGTAGTTTCACCACAATAGGAAGGCCAGTGTAAGCCCACCCCTGTAAAAAAAAAGGCTGAAAAATAACGGAGGCAGACAATTTGAAACAAATGTTGATATGATAAAAAACAATCTAAACTGGCTAGGCGATAAAATAGATAAATGGGCGGTTTTGTCGGGTGGGTTGGGAAGACGTGTGGGCGTTGTTTGACTTGTCATAAAGTCAGTATTTACATATTGTAAGCTGTCTTGGTTTACACTGAAACCATAAGATATGAGATGGACACATTATTCTGACACCTAAGCTGCCCGCCATCGCCCTGTCATGTTGATAGTATAACTAGGGAACCTGTCACTTCTCCAACCTTAACAATGGTTCAGCCCACAAAATGGCGGCCAGCCTTAGGCGTGCCTGCCTGCTACAGGTGTACGTTGCTGACACCTCGCGCAGCCAATCAGCGCCTCAGTTCCGCTCTTTCAATCACAACCACACACCCCCCACCTCATTTACATACGGGCGACCACACGGCCAATAGCGGCGCGCTCGCTTTCCCCTTTCACGGACGCGCGATGACGTCACCGTACACACCTCCTACAGGATTGGGGAAAGGGCGCGGGCCGAAGCCCCGGTGGTGAGGAGGAGAGGGGTGGAGACGCCTTCGGCCAATTAGGAGGCGTGATCTCGCCTGGCGGCACTCCTACTTTTCCCTTCCGTGCGTGATACCGTGCGCGCACCCCAAGGGGGGGAAATAGAACACGGAGCGCGCTCCTCACTGTGTGTGAGAGAAGCTGAGGGGACGGGAAGATGGGGGAGAGAGCGGGAACCCGGTGAGTAGGGGGACCGTGTGTGTTGGAACTGGGCGTGGGGTGTGTGTTGTCACTGTGACCACTATATTGTGTGCCTGGTACTGTGTGTTGTCACTATACATGGGCAGTGTGACCACCCCTGTGCCCATAGACATGGGCACCTGTGTGTGGTATGACCATAGACATGTGCACTGTGATCACCCCTGTGTGATGTAATAGACCTGGGCACCCCTGCGCGATGTGACCAGGGGCACCCCTGCGCGATGTGACCAGGGGCACCCCTGCGCGATGTGACCAGGGGCACCCCTGCGCGATGTGACCAGGGGCCCCCCTGCGCGATGTGACCAGGGGCACCCCTGCGCGATGTGACCAGGGGCACCCCTGCGCGATGTGGGCAGGGGCACCCCTGCGCGATGTGGGCAGGGGCACCCCTGCGCGATGTGGGCAGGGGCACCCCTGCGCGATGTGGGCAGGGGCACCCCTGCGCGATGTGGGCAGGGGCACCCCTGCGCGATGTGGGCAGGGGCACCCCTGTGCGATGTGACCACCGGTCACCTGGATGTGATTGTGGCGCTCTCTCGGTGAGGTTTGTATCCAGCGCATATATTGTACATCAGATGACACTCCTCGTATATCACTCTGCACTGTAATGTGATCAAATGTAACATATGACGTTGTTTTTTAGGGCAGTGTCATCAGTCTACACTCTACATCTCAGTCCTCTCTGTTATTGGAGGTGTGTGCAGACGGGGACTGATTGTTGGGTCCCCTACAAACAAAACTTAATTCCTCCATCACATTAAAGAGGAACTCCACCCTCCCCCTACTTACCCAAGCCCAACAGATCCAACGAAGACCGGTCCCACGGTCTTCATACAAGTCCCTGCGCCACCATCTTGCTTGTTGACGTCACGGGGACCCGGCTTGCTCTTCCCGGTTCTTCAGCCCCCCCGCATACGTAATTAGACCCGGTGCAGAGGTTGCACATTAAGTTGGAAGACCGCACAACAGCCAGGTCTGAAGTTTTGATAAAAGCATACCACAGAGATGCCTGGAGACGCTGACGCGTTTCATGCACGTAGACGCAGATGTCGTAGAGATCACATTATATGATTGGGGGGCATAGCAATGTGACGTCTCGTATCCCAGAATGCATTGCTATCCTCTCGCGGGGAGTGTTGGGGGTTCCCCCTCTCGCGGGGAGTGTCGGGGGTTCCCTCTCATCCTGAAGTAAAGTGTGAAAGGAGATACATTGTTGCTGATTGTACAAAGGATGTCCTGGACAGAATTGTTGGCGCCCCCAGAAAAGATGATCAATGATTGGATGGTGGTGATGTGTCCGTCAATCGTATCTCCGGGTCTTCAGTCTCTCGGTTGGTCGGCTTGTTTCAGTGGAGAAGAGTCGTCAGTCCGCTGTTGGGTGTCATCGTGTGACCTCACTGAGCCATGGACCAGAGAGAACATTCTAGACCAGAATGTCAAGGATGAAGACTACAAAACATCTCCTCGCAGCCTGGTGTTCCCGTGACTACAGGTACAAATATTGCATTGACCCTAAACCCAGGCGGTAAATCCTAAAAATACATTCCGGTATCTTAAATATAAACAGCAATGTATGTTATTTGTGTATCACTCGGCTGTAGAGCCTCAAATCATCTCTGAATTGGTGCTGACACTGTCCTTCCTTCTGGAGGGTGGCTACTTTTGTTCCCCATGGTCCCCGTGTGTGTTGTAAAGTAGTCACTGCTCCAAGATCACTCCCCTAATGGACTACAATCTCACCTTTAGTTTACTCATTTGTAAAGATTGTAGTCAATCATGGGAGCGAGCTTGGACCGGTGACTACTTTACAACACACACGGGGACCATGGGGAACAAAAGTAGCCACCCTCCAGAAGGAAGGACAGTGTCAGCACCAATTCAGAGATGATTGGAGGAGCTACAGCCGAGTAATACACAAATAAGATACATTGTTGTTACTAGTTAAGGTACTTGAATGGTATTTTTAAGAATTAACTCCTGAGATTAGTGTCACTTTAAACCTCTTAATTGAAACTGTAGTCACAGGAACGTGAAGCTGCTTGGAGATGGTCTTGTAGCTTTATTTTTGACATTCTGGTGTAAGGTACGTGGGAGTGAAGCCGACTTCACAGACATGGCTGCAAGAGTACCATAGACCCCGGACTGACTGCAATGTGGCTGCAGCCGATAAGAGGACCGGTCAGGGTGTCTGTTATCTGTCACAGAGGAGGAGCCCGTCCAGAACTGCGAGAGCAACTCGGCATTCACAACACAGTATACTCCCATGTACAGTGTGTATATGTGTGTGTGTGTGTGTATATATATATTTCTGAATAGTAGCAGCAGTAAGAAAAACAGTAGTAATAATTATTATAATATTACTACTATTTATTGCTGCTACTATTGTTATTACTGCTACTATTACTATACGACTGCTACTATTATAATAATAATTTATTATTTTTATTGCTACTAATACTTAATAATATTATTTATTAAAAGTAGTAGTAATATTACCATTGTGACCTGTACTCTGTATATTTGTGCCCATCGTCATTGATATAATATACTGTGTTGTGAATGCCGAGTTGCTCTCCCAGTTCTGGACGGGACCCTCCTCTGTGACAGAGATAACAGCCGCCCCGACAGGTCCTCTTTAATCGGCTGCAGCCACATTGTAGTCGGTGGCAGCTCAGCATGTTGTCAGTCTTTCTGGCGACGTTCTCCTATTGTTAGTAACTTGAAAAACAGAATTGGTGACCGGGGCCCGAGTCGCGTCGTCTTACACTTGGTGTAGTTGCCTCTAAGCCAGGGATGGGCAAGTACGGCCCTCTAGCTGTTGTGGAACTACAGGTCCCATGAGGCATTGCAACACTCTCTGACAGTGACAGGCATGACTCCCAGCGTCGTGTTGGGGTTTGTAGTTAAAGCACAGCTGGAGGGCTGGAGTTGCCCACCCCTGGTGTAGAGGCATCATAGGTCAGTAAGTTTACAAGCTTCTAGATGGATATGGTTATTAGGAGAGAACTTATGGAGGATCAGGATAGGAATACAGATGCTGGTATTTTTAGTTTTTGACCATAGATACAATTTAAAGTAGAACTAAGGACATTATTATTATTATTTATTTATTTTTTTTTACATTTTGAATGAGGTAAAGGGAGATTACCCATCACTTCCTGTCTCATAGCCACAACAGGAAGTAAAAGGAAACTCCTCCAAAGTGAGGGAAATCTTGGAGTTCACCAGAACTAGTGTCCCCATTGGAGGATTTTTCCATCCTGTTCTGCTGACAACCCAAAATTTTGGATTTTCTTTTAGTGATAATGGTCGCCAGGACAAGTATAGAGCGGGTGACTCTCCCTAATGGGGACACGGCAATAAAAACCTGACTGGTGGGGGGGCGCTCCACTCCTCCACTTCCAACACTAACACAGTTTTGTCTTTAGTTGCACTTTAGTGATATATATATTTTAGTCAGTAAGCTACTTTTTCCTCTGCTCGCAGTCGGCCTCTGTTTTGTTGGCCTCTTTTTCCAGTTGCGAGGACAAAGTGCCGCGTTACATAAGCTGAAGAAAGAGAAGTTGGAGAAATTGAGAAATACTGCACAAAAAATGACAAAATCCAGTCTTAAAAAAAAGATCTTTCTGCAAACCCCACTTCCACTAAATGATACAGAGACACACTGACGCCAATGTGCTGGTCTGTCAGCAAGCCTGTGTCTATGAATGGGTTTTGGGTGTTAGTGAACGTCCAAAAACCCCCCTACAGCTGTGAACTTCCTCTACCTCCATGGCCATTCTGCTTTCATGAGACTCGGCCCTCATTCTGACAGACAGATCTCTCTCGGTATCATAGAAGTGGTAGCAATGGTTCTTGCGTTTAATGATTTCTGTAAACAGTGCTTGCAGGTATCATTGATATGTTATAACAATGCTACTTAAAGAACTGTGGGCCGAAATGATCTTAACCTTTGCAGTGGGGCTACTTCTGCACTGCAAGTCGGCATTTCTCAACTTGTCACAGCACCCTTTAACAGTATCAAAATCTCAAGACACCCCAGTCTAAAATGTTGTTGATTTTTAAGGGGGACCCTAGGCAAAAAGACAAAAGTGGGTTTCCCCTTCTCATATTGAAGTACCCCCTTCACATCAGGGCCCCCCCCCCCTATTTTTTTTGCATCAGGAGCCCCTTTCATCTCAGTCTTTCCCCTCCATATCACAGTCTGGCTACCACAACATTTTGAGTCACGCCTGAGGAAGCCAGAAGATGCACCAGGGCACCCGTATTGAGGAAGGCTGCGTTAAGGGCTCATTTTGGTCTACGGATAAAAACAAAGTTATGCTCGCCTATAACTACGCTGTATAGGACGTAATGGCTCGCAGGACCTTAGACCACTGGCGCAGAGGGGGAGAGAGAGGCTGCAAGGACCGGTGTAGCAGCCATCCGGCCCCAAGCTTCAGGTGAGTATAACTTTATTTTCGTCCCTAGAGGAAAACAAGCCGTTAACGCTTTCAGTGGAGCTACCCCACCCCCCTGCACTGCAAGGGTTAAGATTACTTCTGCCTGGAGTTCTTCTTTTAGTTGGCCATACACTGCTCGAGCTCTGCTGCCAGAGTCCTGCTGACTCGGCAGACATGTAAGCTGTGGGTGGTCTCGTCTGCACCATTCTGACAAATTGTCAATCAGCTTTTGTCAAAGGATAAGGGCTGAAAACTGCCACAGCAACTGTTCAAGTGTTCTGACGCATACATTCACCCCTCAGGGGAGATTCCCCTATTCACACTGTTGCGGGTGAATCGGTCACTTGAATTTCATGGTGGGCAACTCCAACCCTCCAGCTATACTTTAGCTACAAATCCCATTGTGTCTCTGGTACCTGTTCACACCAGACTGATCCACTGCGGTGTATTAAGTGCACAAGTGGTAAGATGCGTTGCTTTGGGGCAGCCCCCAATTCACTACAGTAGATTAAAAAATGTGTGCAGCATTTTTGGCATCACACCACAGTGTATTTGAATGCCTTGATCTTGCTGCAACGTACAGAAGAGGTGTGTTGGGGTGCCATACTGAATAATTTGGGGCCCCAGTGCTGCCTCTTCAGTGTTATGTCACCGTTCTTTGGGCTGTGTTTCTCCAGCAATAACATGTTTAAATAGTGTGGGGTTTACCTGCACTTATGTGCAGGATATGCGTTGCACCAGCACTGCTCCTTCTGCATCTTATGTATCATGCTACTGGAATCGGTCCATAGTTCGGTAGCCGGAATGAGTAGTGTTCTATGAAATGTCAATAGAAGTCATCAGCACGCCAAGATCTTTGTATGAACACTCACACTATGGTATAAAGTATTACAGCCGCTCCGGAGCCATTCATCTAAGATGCATGATGAGGAATTAAGGGGTTGATGGTGGCGTCCTGCACAGCTCCGAAATATTCCACAATGGCGTCATTAAAGGGTTTTAGTCTGTTGATAAAAATGTTCGTATATTGGCCTGAGCTGTGAATTGATTTGTTCCTCATTTACTCCCCTGCACGGTCATGTGATCTGCCGTGTCCGCTCCCACAAGGAATGCATGGTTTGGGTTCTGTGACATTTGAACTATGAAATTGACTCACTTCGGCCTTGAGTCTGGACATTGAATGTATTACAGCAGATACAGATGGTGTGATCAGAAATGGAGGCCGGAGCATACTGGCAGCGTTCACACAAGCGACAATGATCATGGGACTGATTTGGGGTTTTAGGTTTGTTCTTAGCTCCAGATTCCTACATTTGTTTTTTTTCGTTAATGACATCCAGTAAGTCCTTTAATCCAACCAAGCATTCCTCAATGCTACACAATTGTCCAAATCTTTCTTTCTTTTCAAGTGGCCCTGTCAGCACAGCGGTACTTGTATACAAAGCCATACCTGTCAAAGAAGAGTGAATATATTCACAGTTCAGGTGCTGAAACACCGCCACTAGTGTTCGGCCCTTCAAGCGGGTGGTATAACTTTCTCCTACCGCATGCTGTGGTTGTTCCCACCGCCTCATGCAAGTGATGTACAAGCCAATGGGAGAAACCAAAGCGTGGGGAGGAGAAGTCAGTGTTCCACACACCTAGACGCATAGAATACCCAGAGTAACCCGAGAGCAGCAAAGTGGCGTCATTTCAACACACGGGTTGTTATAATGGTAAGTGTATTAATCCACTTTTTGCAGGTATAGTGCTTCCTATTTCAAAAGATACAACCTAGGATGGAGGATTTCTGCAGAGGTTCAACCTGCATAGCGGGGCCTAGGTAGAAGAATTGCTGCAGAGGTTCTAGCTGCATAGTGGGGCCAAGGATGAAGGATTGCTGCAGAGGTTCAAGCTGCATAGTGGAGCCAAGGATGAAGGATTGCTGCAGAGGTTCAAGCTGCAAGTTGGAGGAAATTTTCCCAGAAAACCACTCGGTAGGCAAGACAGAGGACAATACCATGCAAACTTCTGTGGGTGGGGAGAGATAATGGAACTGGTGGGTTCCACTTCCAGTGCAAACTCTAAACCGTGCAGAATCACATCCACTTTTGTGGTGCCTCCACTACAGCCCCATGGGAACTGCCGCTCATACCAGCGTTTCAGGTATAGTGCTGACGGGGTCAGTTTAAAGCAAAACAGGTTTGCTTTAAAGCAGAACCAATGTTAAAAACTTTGCATGACTGTTGCCAAAAAAACTTTTATCTTTACTACTACAGTGTTCACTCGCAGCATATGTAAGGTACTAAGAGTAGGAGCCAAGTGCTGCGATAATGTAACTCCAGTGCGCATGCTTGGTTGACATAATCACTGGCCGCCCAATGGCCATATAAGTGGATGAAGCTGCAGAGAGGGATAGGAGAGGCATTGTAGGAGATCATGCATCTTTCATGAGGGCAAACGGAGAGATAAGTCTGCCATAATGTGCATGTATGCTACCTCGTACCACATGTGCACGCTGCCATGTCCTTTAAAGCCCAGTTCATGGCAAAATTTGAGCATCCTCTAACCCTCCCTGCAAGGTACACACCCAAGTTCCCGCCTGGGTCTTTTCCTGGTGCTGGTTCTAACCCAGCATTGCAGATGGTCCCTTCCCGGCTGGTCTGAGACGGTCCCCCTGTGATGGTGTCACGTCGCTTCTAGTTCCTGAGAGAACACTGCCACTGGACAGCCAGTAGGAAGTTTCCTGCGTCAAGTAGGCAGTGATGTGGATTCCTGAAGGAGTATCCCGCTGAAAGTAAAAAGGAGAAGAAAATGGACTGAAGATTGATGTTACTGTGGCACTGTATGGGGAAAAAATGAAAAAGTAAGGCAATTTATAAATGATCCAGTAACCACAATGCATCATATTTACATAGCCTGTTGGATAGTTCCATGATGAATGTACAGCACTCAGATTTTAGTCGAGTGGTAGTGACGTGGACAGACACATGGACGCTCCATTGCAAGATTGCACCATGGAAGAACAATGGTCATAGTGTCGCGTACCTGTCTGATGAGCCCCTGTTCGGGGTTTGAACCTGGGTCTCTGGCTCAGTAGTGCACAGACCTAGCCATTCAGCCGCTGGAAGGACTTGGCTTCTGCTGCAGGTTTTTTGTACTCGCAACTCTCCTTATGGACACTTTGGCTCCACCTGTCAACCAGCTGTAGAAGATCTGCAATTAACTCGGGTTTTAAATACCGGACACTTCCTGTGCACTGAGCCCGTTGATTTGGGTTAGTTTCCTGTGTGAGCTACCTCTGTGTCGTATTGCGGATTTACACCTTGACTCTTGCCTGTTGCCTGACTATTCTTCTGCCTGCTGATTTTGTACCTTGCTGCCTGTTCGTGTCAAGACCTCTGCCCGCCTACGGACTACACTCCTGGATCCTGAGTTTGTACCTCGCTGCCAGACTGTTGCCGACCCTATCTTCGCCTTATCCTCAGCCTTAGGTCCACTTCAGCCTACTACAGGTGCGTTTCACATAGTGTGCAGAGAGAGTGAAACCAGTGGAAATTCACTATCTGATGTTGGCTCCGTATGGTCATGACACCATGCATCAAGGTCAGGTTTATGAGTGGGAAGAAAAGGTGTTAATGATGCTCGTTCTGGTCGCCCATCAACATCGCGTACACCAGACCACAATGACTGCCCGGATCTGGCGCTGAGCAATTATCACATGTATGGTCTGCTGAAGGAGGTGCCTCCCAGGTTGTAGGTTCACCTCAGATGATGAAGTAAAGGAAGCGGAACACACCTGGTACCATCAGCAGCCGAAAAGCTTCTTCTCTACAGGACTACAGAAGTTATTTGAATACATGTGCATCTTCTTGTGTGGGGACTATGTAGAAAATTGATGTGTTCAGTTACTTCTAAAAGCCATTAAATGTATTTTGCCTTTATTTTTAAAAAAAAAAAAAAAAAGTCAAGGCAACTGGACTTGCTGTATTTTTCTTGAAGCCGCTTCACTGGACATCCAACCAGCTTTCTCAATTCCGAAAGCTGAATTTGAGAGAGCCAGTTGGATGTCCAGTGAAACGTCTTCAAGAAAAATACAGCAAGTCCAGTTGCCTTGACTTATTATTTTACAGATATACCGTGACCTGGATGGATGAGA
Organism: Nanorana parkeri; assembly: GCF_000935625.1. NCBI lineage: Eukaryota > Metazoa > Chordata > Amphibia > Anura > Dicroglossidae > Nanorana > Nanorana parkeri. Next base: position 680,514 of record NW_017306822.1, on the reverse strand, counting down.
ACCTTCACTGATATATTGCCTTTTACTTTTTGATTCTCCCTTGTATACTGTAAATTATTTTGTGTACATTTGCCACCTGCAACTCTCTAATTAAATGACTCTCCTGTGGAAATGTGGCATCAGCCATGTGAGCGTCCCATCATAAATGACTGCGGTGTTGATTGTTTGTCTTTCCCTGAGCTTGTTAGGTTGTGCACACTGTAATCCGTCACACCCAAATGATAAAAGACGTGTTAGTGGAAGCCAAGGCACCGAAATAAAGACAGTTCAGTTGAGAAACTCCGGGTACGTGCAATACAAGACTTCAATTCTCTCAAAACAAATTGTGAAACTTCCATCGCGTCTTCTAAAGTCAGCTCGTGCCATCCTGCTTCCTGTTTCAAAAGATACAGCCCAGGCTGGAGGATTGCTACAGAGGTTCAAGCTGCAGTGGGTGGAAATTTTCCCAACAAAACACTCCAGTAGGCAAGATGGAGGACAATGCCATGCTATCAAGTCAACCTTCTGTTGGTGGTGAGAGATGATGATGTCACTGGTGGGTCCTACTTTCAGTGCACACTCCGAGCCGGATGTCTGATAGATCAAGAATGCATCTGCAGAGCAATATTGTAAAATGTAAGGTGCAATAATTATGCTGGATGAAAATCCCTTGACCTCCACTTCAACTTCCACTTATAAGAGCCTCCTCATCAACATCGGCTGCTTAGTTTTAATAAATATACACTGTAAGGTAGGGATGCACCGATACTAGTATCGGTACCAATACCGAGTATTTGGCCCAGTACTCGTACTCCCAAATGCTCCGATGCCTAGCCCGATACCTGAGCTTCCGGTATAAGGAAGCCCATCAGCGAGTCATTACACGCTGTCTGGCTTCCTGATTGGCCGGGAAACTGGCTCCATGCTCTCTCGTCACCTGGTGAAGAGGCAGTATGGAGACGGCTTCCCTGATAATCCGGCAGCTGGGCGCCGCGTCATTACACGCCGCCTGGCTTCCATAATGGGACTTTTGGTGACGGCGAGTATCGGTATCCGATATCTGCTAGTACGGAAAATATAATATCGGTACTTGATACCGAAAAACCGGTATTGGTGCATCCCTACTGTAAGGTAAAAAGTTAATGTGTGTATACCTATGCTTACCTTTCCCCCAGCTTCCATACTGCAGGGGGTGATATCACACTTCTTCCCATGGAATGCCAAATTGCCGAAATATCACGGGGCTCTAACACAGTACATGAGGGTCTTCTTGAGAGGTTTCGGGTACTGAGCTTTCCTTTGGGATTTCTGTAAGGGTGATGACCTCACCTTTTGTCTAAGCTCCATAGGCGTAAGTATATTTAATTGTTTTTTTTCCCCCCTATGGGGTTCTTTTGTTAAGGATCGGGGGAGAGGGCTCACATTATTAAATGAACCTTCATTGTTACTGGTCCACCTGCAAGGGAAAGTAAAGCATGATGAAGGCAATCGGCCTTCGTTGTATTGTATAAGTATGCGGTCTGTGTGTACTTTCCTCCAGCGATGTGAGATCTGAGCTCCCTGCATCTTCTCTACTGTGTCGTCCATCCAACTCCTTACCACCCCGCTTCCATGTCCTTCTTTTTTTTTTTTTTTCCTTTTCGAATCCGCCATTTTCTTGCTCCCCCCTTCCCCATTGAGCAGGCACTGATGATGTGACTTCCTCAAATGCATGTTGGAGTTGTATTGTCCTGGAACCCGGCTCTATCCCTGGCCTGTACTGCAACTTTCTAGCTGGTAAGTCCGTATTTTTGGTAGAAGAGACTTGTAAATTCTCTTCTACCAAAAAAGACCTGTCTGCTTTTTACTAAGGTCCTCCAGATGGGGCGGGGACAATTAAGCATTGGCGTTGCATTTGGTTTTCTGTGATGGACCAAGCTAACGTCAGGTCATCTCTTGCTCTGTATAATGTGCAAATCTTTGTACCGGCCTTCATCCAAAGCATGTTTACTTAACTTTTCAGGATGTGTCGGGGGGCCTGTATGTGTGAAGGTCGTTCACCTGAGTACATTGCCGTTGCTTGTGGTCAGAGCAGAGATACGCTGAGCTTGTGTTTTTGCTTCTGTATTTGGAAGGGAAATGAGTTTTGTTTAGTGGGCGACGATGTTGACACGCTCCTAATAGCCTTTTGCATGTGTACATATTTGGCCCAATCTATGCATAGGAGAATCCGAGTGTTTTAAATGTTTGTTTTTTTGTTTGTCTAAAAACTTATTGTGATTGTTTTGCCTAAGTCAATAGATTTGGTGCCGCCATAACTCTCTTGCTGAGTATCTACTTGCTAAATGGTCAATGCCCACTTCATGTTCATGAACCCGAGTGTAGCTTTTGACACGAGGGAAGGGTTAGAGCCTCCGCTGGGTTGTTCTACCTGTCTACACCCCATTGGGAAGTTTTGCCTCGCGAAAGCACATTCTCTTTGTGTTGCAATGAGGTGTAGTGCATCTCAACTGGCTGTGCTGCGTAAGTTTGACCAATGCAGCCCACCTATATGCAATGACTGGGACCATATTTCGGTGTCGTCTTCCTCCATACTCTTGCTAGATGTCTTTGTTGTAGTGCATTGCATCACGCTGTGCTGCAAATAAAGGAATCCTGTGCTATACTGGACCAACGAAACAGTAGGACATAAGGCAATTTTGCCTTGTCTGTGCGTTGGGAGAGCTTTGGACAAGATTGCCTAATGCTTATGGGGTGAATGGGTCCCTAACCCTGAGCTGTCGTCCTCAAGGCCAAAGATGTCCCCGATTCAATGAAGCCTAGCCAATACATCATCAGACAGCAGTGTGGTCAACCAAAGATGGACCTTCCTACTCTGCAGTTAAGAAGACGACATTGGAACCGCCACATCACTCCGGTTCAGGTAAGTATTTGGGACTTTAATGTATTTAAAAAAAAAAAAAAGATTTACTGGGGCTTGTCCAGGGTCCGGCTTAAAAGAAGAACTCTGGAAAAATCACAAATCTACTCCCGCACTGCAAGGGTTGGGTGCTCCTTTTTGTCTAGGGGGCTCAAATGAAGCTGCATTACTCGCCTGATGCTCAGTCTTGCAGCGTTCAGAGTTCTCCTTTCTGGCCCCTTCCGCTCTGGCTAAGGAATTTGCACCCCAGGTGTCCTCACGTCTAATGCAGATCAATAGACCTGCATAAGACAGGATGACGTCAGCAGCCCTTAGATTGCCGTAGACCAGGGGAGAAGAGGCTGCGGGGGACTGTCTTGCAGCCCAAAGGCAACCAGCGGGACCAAAGATGAGGCGCGTAATACAGCTTTATTTGAGCCCTCTAGACAAAACAAGTACTAAGCCCTTGCAGTGAGGGGGTAGTTTTTGATTTTTCTTGTGTTCTTTAAAGCCGAGTTTAGGCCTCTTTTCTCCTTTTTTTTATTTTTATTTTTTATTTTATTTTTTTTTAATTTCCCACTGAAGGGGGGATGTCCAAGAAGCTCTGACTGCAGTCTTCAAATGGGATCTCGCCATTGCTGTACCCCTTTACTGCATGATTTCCTCAGTCATCCTGGTTGCTTATTGACTCTTCGCATCACGCAGCCACCCACTGTCAGGAAAAAGCCAAAGAGTACCCTGAGCGTCGCATGGCTGATCAGAAGGCCAGAGAGGACCCAGCGCATCGCATGGCTGATCAGAAGGCCAGAGAGGACCCAGCGCGACGAATGGCTGGTCAGAAGGCCAGAGAGGACCCAGCGCGTCGCATGGCTGGTCAGAAGGCCAGAGAGGACCCAGCGTGTCGCATGGCTGGTCAGAAGACCTCTTTAAGGGTAAGTAAGAAAATAAAAAAGCACTCTGGCAGGGGAACCGTTGGTGTGTGTCGGGGAAGCAGGGCACGAAGTTGGGTTTTAGCGTAGAGTAGGTCCACTATGTTGCCCTGGTGAAGGGACCCTGCGTGGCCCTGAACCATTGGCTATATCCTGTTTATGTGACGTCACTCCAATAAATGAGCTCAAGGATTAAATGCTACTACTTGAGTGCTGGTGAGCTTCATCTTCTACGTCTTTAGAGTAGGGTATACCTGCGCCTGGATAGCATTAGCAGTACTATAAGGTTGGCTTGTGATCTGGAGTTGACCTCAAACGTTCATGTACAGTAATCATACCCGGGAACTGTTATTTTGGTCCCAGGACTATTTTAAAACAGCCCTTGGAACAGAATAAGAGATCCTGGGTACTGCTATCAGTGTCCTCGGTACCTTTTCAGGTTGTGGAGCTTGTATAGTCAGCTGGCATTCAGCGATTTATGTTTTTATCTGGAAGTCTGCTGTGCTGGGTGTGTGCAAGCGCATGAAAATGTCCGAGCCATACACACGGCCCTGAAGAGTGTAAGCAGCTCCTCTGATGTTCGCTATGCGATGTGCTCTGAGCGAATAAAGTCAAACAGGGTTTCCTGTGATATCACCGACTCGAGGAAGTTTTTCAAGTGGTTGATCAGGAATTACGAAGCGTTTGCTTTTTCAGATCTAGCTCTAGAAAGAATGGGTGGAGGCCACAGCTGTGGAGAGAACTTATAAAGGTCATCTGTCACTATTGAAATAACTGCGCTGCCATTCTCCATTCTCTTCTCAAAGCGCTGGTACTGGTTGATACTGGTGTACTGGTTTTTGATTGGGGGGTGGGAGAAGGGTTGCGACAGACCTTCACCATTTGTCTTGACTTCGGTCCTTAAAGTGAAATTTTCTATCTTATAGGCAATGTATAGAGAGGTTAATTGTCCTTTAAAGCTGAACTTCAGGCAAACTGTCCATTGTATTTCTGTCCATCCAGTCCTGAGACTTGCACAGCCTTGTCTTATCAGGGCAGAAGACCTGATTTATCTTTTTTCCCTACTACAGTTAAAGTTTTACTCCAGCTATAATAGTTGATGTATACTAACAGTGGTTCAGCTTGACCCATTGTAAGTGCAAGGATCTCCCTGCTTCTGCATTTATTTATATTGATCCCTGCTGCTTCTTGATTATTCCCCCACCTGTAATATAGGGAGTAGCTATGACCTGTGGAAGCAAAGCCCTGCCTCTACCAAGATGTGGACCTCATCACCGTGCAGAACACAGCATGCATCAGCTGCAGGAAGCCTCTTTGCCTTTTTTTGGGCACAGCTTCCACAGTACAGGTCCTCTTTAAAGCTGCCCTGTCTTCCTTGTTTGTAGCAACTGGCTTCTTTTTTTTCCAGAACAAATTGGTGAATATCCTTCTGAAGATTGTAAATGGAGGGAATAGTATCTCACTAGCCTGCTTTTGCTTGCTGTGTGCTGTAAGTCACAAAGTCGGAGCTCCACTTTAAGCCCTTGGATTTGTGGTCAGTGGCAGCAGTGCCTTTCCTCTTCGGTCCTCCCCGTCATACTATCTCTGGGTGTTCATCTTTTCAGGAAGGAAGCGCTGCTCATCTTGCACAAGTCCGGAAACGCTCATCGTGTGTCTATTTGTGACACTCCGATATTAGGCTGTAATTACAGGTGGCTGTGAATAGCGCAGTGTGTCCATGTACGTCAATGTGTCGGATCTTTCCGGCCCGCGGTGCATCCTGACTGTAACCCATTGTGATAAGTACAGGCTTGGCAGTCTGAAGGGAACCATCCTTGGCACAGGCTGCTGTGTTATCTTACCTGTAAACTGACAGCCCCATAGAGGAGGTTTTATTGTTGTGTAGAGGAAGAGACTTTGACCCAATGCAGACCTGGACTGGGGAGGAAACCTTACAAAGATGAACTCCAAACTGTTGGACAAATTAAACCATGACGTGGGTCCCCCTGCAAGGGATGAAAGTATGTGTGTGTATGTATATATACAGGGCTTGAAAAATTTGACGGTGTCTCACCAGTCAGTAAAAAATTCAGCATGACCGGACTATAGCCTTACAATTTATGTTAAAAATTTTTAACAGGGCTATCCCTGTACTGTAAGGGTTAAGTGCTAATTTTTGTCTAGGGAGCTAAAATAAAGTTATACTCGCCTGAACCACAATCTCGGCTGGCTCCTACACCGCTCCCTCCACTGCAGCCATGGCATGTCCCTCGGCGTCCTCACGCCCTATACACTGTCTATAGAATATGATGACTCTGGGACCTCAGACTGCTGGAGCGGAGGGGGAGTGATTTCAAGGGAGCAATCTAAGAGCAAGCCGGCTTGGAGGATTGGGTGAGCACAACTTTGTTTTTTAGCTCCCTAGGCAAAACGAGGACTTAAAGGAGAACTATGGGGTTTGGGCTTTTCCCCATAGTTCTCCAAAGGGTAACGGGAGGACACAAACTAGCGTCCTCCCGTCACCCTAGGCTCAGTATACCGTGAGCTATAGCTTGCGGTATACTGAGACGCCGCAGCTGAAGCGGATCGCGACAATTATGCCGGGATCCGCCCAGCTGCGTGACTGACAGCTGGCTCTGCCTATCTAGAGGCAGCTGTACCCGCCTCTCCCCCGTCCGTTCTGCCAGTCAGCGCTGGAGAATAGGAGCGGGGAGAGGGG
>NW_017306822.1:671123-673931 GCF_000935625.1 Nanorana parkeri | reverse complement strand
AAAAAAAAAAAAAATAACCCCCCGTGGGGTCACAAAAGAAAGCTCTTATCTGTCCCCCCAATTTTTTTTTACATAAATGGCAAAGCTATAGTCCGGTCATGCTGACTGGTGACATTTTTGACTGGTGAGACACCGTCAAATTTTTCAAGCTATGTATGCATGTATGAATGACACACACACACAGTTAAACTTGCAGTTATTGGTCGGTGTTGGATAACTGTAGTTTCTGGTTGCTTCAAAGTTATGAATTCTCAAGGACTCCACAAGACCTCTGAAGGTACGCTGTGGTATCTGGCACCAAGACGTCAGTCGCAGCTCCTCTGAGTCCTGTAACAATATGGTTGACCATAAATCTTGTTCTACTGGTCACTTTGGCATGCGCTTTCATGGCCGTCATTCACCCTAGAAATGTGGTCCGTGATGGACGGATTAATATGGAGTTTAGGAACCCGTCTGCCCAATCCATGAACCAGGAAGGGTTTTTTTTTTTTAGGAGCCAACTCCATTGGCAACCTCTAGAGAGAACCTGAGAAGTTGGGTGCCAGCTGTGGATTGTTGAAGGAGCATTGGGGGCCTGGCTCCTGGGATTTGTCCAGCCCTGATTTAGGTGACCGGCTTTGGATTGAAAGGTATTGCAGCAAAAGCTTCTCCTTTTTTTGTTTTAACTTTTATTGGTCTATGGGTTTGTTTTTATCTCTGTGGTTCAGCTTTAAGGTCTTGCTGGTGATTATTCATTGTCGGCTTATCTGTACTTGATCAGCAGAGAACAAAATTCTAACTGCCACAGTCTCCGTCCTGCAAGTTTTTTTAATCTCTTCATCATTTATCTTCTGTATTTCTTTTTTCTCTTGAATGCCGTGAGATCTCACATGATTCTGCTAAAATTGTTCATGTTAGATGACATCCCGGATCAGGAGGGCTATGATTGTATCTCGCAGAGCGGTTGGTTTGTCTGTCCCGTCATTGTAAAGCGTTGCCTGATAAAACCAGATGTCCTGTCACATCCGCACCCAAAAGACCAGACTTGTCACTGCATCAAAAGCCTCGCTCCTCACTGGTGCCCTTGCTGGGCTGTTAGGGTTGGAGGCACTTGTGGCAGTTATCTGCTTCTTCATTGGTGACAGTGCTAGGATGTTGGGGTAAGAAGCAATTGTGGAAATGTCTTCCCTCCTCCTCCCACGGGGGTGACAACGCTGGTTTGCTGGACTAGGAGGTGGTGGCACTGACCTACCTCTTAGTGGTGACAACCTTTGATTGCTGGGGTAGCAGGCAGTGGTGGGAATGACCTTCCTCTAGCTCAGTGGTGACAATGCTGGACTAAGGCAGTGGTCCGAGTGGCCTACCTCTTAGTGGTGACCACGCTTGATTGCCGGGGTAGGAGGCAGTGGTGGGAATGACCTTCCTCAGTGGTGACGACGCTTGATTGCTGGGGGTAGGAGGCACTGGTCCGGGTCACCTACTTCATTCTCAGTGGTGACCACGCTTGATTGCTGGGTTAGGAGAAAGTGGTAGGAATGACCTTCCTCAGTGGTGACCACGCTTGATTGCTGGGGGTAGGAGGCAGTGGTCCGCGTGATATACTTCTTTCTCAGTGGTGACCAGGCTTGATTGCTGGGGTAGGAGGCAGTGGTGGGAATGACCACCTTCAGTAGCGACCATGCTGGCCTGTTAAGGTAGGAGGTAGTTGTGGGAGTAACTGCTTCTTGTTCATTGATGACCATGCTAGGGTTTTGGGGGTAAGAAGCACTTGTGCTGAAGTTTTAGCGGTCTTATGCCTTCTTCCTCAGCGGTGACGACGCTGGACTACTAGGGTAAGAATCAGTTGTGGAAGACACCTGCCTCTCCCTCAGTGGTGACAACACCAGACTGCTAGGTAGGAATCGGTTGTGGGAGACTGCTTCCTCAGTGGTGACAACGCTTGGTTCCTATAGCAAGAGGCAGCATCACGATGCAAGGCTGTAGTCTGGCAGCCACGTTGAGATATCCATTTGTGACAGCGCTGTAAATATTACAGTCACATTACAGCGTTGTCACCAACGCAAGAAGTGACCCATGGTTATTTCTACTGGCAGAAAGCCTTTGTAGGAGTACTGCTTTTAAACCATAGTGGTGAAGATGGATCTCACCTCATCACCAAAGCCCCCTAGGACATAACTGTGATTCCCTTTACCCGTAGGGGACATAATTTTTGTTGGACTGACCCAGTCAGTGAATATATGGTGTGGGTGGGTTACCTGTGCGCTGTTTTTCCATGAATGTGAGTCACTATGCAGAATGTTCGGCATCTGTGTGGAGCAGGAATTCCATTACTGGTTAATGATCATTGATCTCTATAGGTCCTACTTTTCCCGGTCAGTCCTGAAATATTACATGGGAGCGATCGGGGAAAGATGGGCGTTTTTTTGTTTTCAGCCTGAAGAGTGTACAGAACTTCAACTTATGTTTCTTTCTTTTTTTTCCATTTCTTGCAGAGTATTTAAGAAATCCAGCCCAAACTGCAAGGTGAGTGGCCGTGTCCCATTACCATGCCACTTCCAGCCTGCGTGGAGAGGCAGGGGTTAAGGTACCAGCTTACTGTTTGTGTCACCATAGCTGCTGCGGCCCCTGTCCTCTACCAATCACAGGTGGAAGTGTATCTCCTGGGGCCAGAAGCGGCTCCCTGAGGTGTGAAGGGTACAGGGAGATGTAAATGCAGGGAAGAGATAGAGATGCAAGCAATGCAGGCTGCAGATGAGGATGACTGTGTGGACCTGTCCGATTTGGATCGGATCCGCTGCGATATACCCCGCGGCATCACCGTCTACAAGA
>NW_017306822.1:663614-670888 GCF_000935625.1 Nanorana parkeri | reverse complement strand
AAACAGCTGCGCAATGCGGTAATGAATGCAGTTTACGGGGGGGAGGGGGGTGGGGGGGGTGTATGATAGCAAAGGGGGCACTGCTCAGGAGGAAGAGGGGCAGAAGACTTGATGCTTGCTAAGGGAAAAACAGCGTTTAGTGTCTCTTGTGAACTACTTTTCAGTCTAGCTTTGGCAAAGGATTCTGGGACAGAGCTTTAATTTACGATACCTTTTTCTTTCCTGCAGCTTACCGTCTACCTGGGGAAACGAGATTTTGTGGATCACCTCGATCGCGTGGAACCTGTCGGTGAGTGCTTGGTCTAATATAGCTCAGAAGTCGTATTTGGCAAACGATTGTTGTATTTTCCAACTGTTAGCCTATATTTTGAACCTACCCCAAGTCTTGTGTGCGCCTACCAGGTCCAAGCTGTGTCTATCGTTCGTCCCAACCATAGACCGGCATCCTTTAAAACCTTTCACTCCAACACTCAATTTTTTGTTTCTTTTTATGGAGATAAAAAGGTGCCTATCAGACCCCTAATATCACCTGTGCACTTTGTTGAAGCTGATGGAGCAGACTGTGCTTGATCAGCTTCTGCAGATTGACATACCTGAACCCGGAGGTGCACAGAGCTCATAACTTCCAGGTTCATACTGCCCGAGGAGATCAGCGAATGCATGTTTCTCTGCTGCCTCCCATCGTGACACCCGCCATGGTGGTCCCAGTCACCTAGGAGGGACAGGTGAAGCCGGGACACATGTCATTGGGTGTGGGGCATCTGTAGAAGTAATCACAAGGCTTTAAAGCCAATCAAACTACCTATACAAGAAAGTCAGTAAACACAATCTCAGCTGCTATAGCGGACTGTAGATCTGCATGCTAGTGCTGCCCCCAAAATAGCCATTAGGTTGGTAGCAGCGAAAGGGTTAAAGGTAATCTGCCCCTTCTAAAAATCAATAATATCTTTTTAATACCTAAACATTTAACTGGTGCTAAAATCAGACAAACTGGTAGCTGCTTCCATCAGTACTGCCTGAGCATCCAAGAGGAACAAGTACACAGGAAGTACTGTCCTGTGCTTGACAAGTCCCAGCATTCAATGCACCTGAGTGGGCGGGGCAAACGGAGGGGGAGCCAATTGGTTGGTGCCTGTGTATTAACATAACTCTGCTTGCTTATTGGATATTGCCAGGTTCACCCGGGTGTGTAATGCCAGGGATGGATGTATCACTCTTCCATTTGGTGCTGACAAGGTAAAATGGGGAACACGGGAATGCTGCTAGACCTCCTTCGCATGTACAAAAACTGGCCCTAAAAATCCCTTCTAGGGCCGCTATGTACAGTGTAGGTCTTTGTAGATCAAACTTTCACTGATCTGTTGCTTTTGTTTGACACACTATTGTGTGGCAGTAAGGAATTGGTACCATCGGCGGCTTTTTGTGCCTGGCCTAGTGTCCCTCCTTGGGCCTGCACCACCTTTTGCAAATACTCTTCGAAAATGAAATTCTTTATGTAGTGCAGAGCATCGCAGGAGGTGCCTGTGATTTGGCCTCAAGCTCTGTGCTGACTTCGGGCACTATGCTAGTAATTAGAATAGAGGGTTGAATGTAGGGATGCACCGATACCGGTATTTTGGTACCGATATAAAAAAATTTCGGTGCTCGCCGATACCAATTACAGAGTAACGGAAGTCCCATTCAGGAAGCCAGGTGGCGTGTAATGACTCGCCACCTGAATTCCAGATTAACAAGAAAAGTCTGTCCCCTCTTACCTTGGTATGTCCAGCCTGTCAACCCCCGGGGCCTCTCCTGCCAGAACTCGGCCTTCCTCCTGTACCCAGCCGGAGCCGCCTTGCCGGGCGCCATGTAATGACGCGGCGCCCTGCTTTCTGATTGGCTTGGAGGCCGACTCCATGCTCTCTCATCACAAGTGAAGAGAGAGCATGGAGCCGCTTCAGGCCAGCGTGTAATGACGCGCTGCCCGGCTACCTGATACAGGAAATATCAGCATTTGGACGAGTACTCTCCCAAATACTCGGTATCGGCACCGATCTCGATACTAGTATCGGTATTTGTGCATCCCTAGTTGAATGTTTTGGGAAATCAGTTTCTCTGCAAAGAAAAAGAGATTTTTATTTAGACTGACCCCGGAATGATTTCGGACATAGTGAAGTGCACGTGGCTTGCTGTCTTTTGAATTTGTGACCTATGCGGAATGCAGTGTTGAGTTTTTAGGAGAGTCTTATAAAATGGTGTGAGCTCCAACTGATCTCAGATGCCTGTGTATACTATAACCCCCAGAGTATTCATTATGGGTGGATGCTGACTGGCTAATTAAAGCTCCCGGGGTCTCCAGCGGCAAGGTCCCCCGACATTCTAAAGCTGTGCTCTTAGCATGTTTTCAGAGCGTTTGCCAATGACTAAAATGTAAGTCGCGCTTTTACCAAAACATAGACTTTTTCCGAAACGCAGCGCACTGCCCTCTAATACAACAGACTGATGGGAACGGCTTCGTACATTATGATCAGTTTTAATACACTTTTAGCACGCTGTGATCCTGCAGTGTAACTCTCATACAACACTAGGATGTAAAGCAGTGGTTCTCGACATGTATAACTTCGGGACCCACTTTTGTACTCGGTCATGAAGTCGCGACCCAAATCGCACTGCACTGGAACGCACGGCATGCAGTACCGCATGTTTTCCGGTGCAAGCGATCCAACTGTGGGTGGGAGGTGTGTTTTAGGGTTCTATTCAAATGAAATGCAATGCACCTCCTGCACCAAGACGAAGAGTAGTAGTTTGCTATTAAAACACTGACAGACACACACATCCCCAGACACAATCTGGGGGGTCAACACCGAATTCTGCAGGTAATGAAGAGCGTTGTCTCTACCTGGCTGTGGCGCAGGGTCGTGACTCCGAACCAGCTGAACCGAAATGCAAATGTTTTGGCAGGTAAAGTCGTCGTGTTTGCTTTGTCTGTATGTTCAGCTAATTGGCCGGAGTTGTGTTTTCATAGTGAAATGATTGGTGATTTTTATTTGTTGCTGGGTGGTGTTCTGTAGTTTATAGCAGCCGGCTAGTGAGGCAGATTTGTGTTTGCACATCGCTGCTAATTGCATGGAGATGGTAACAAAATGGTGGGGGAAAAAAAGGAACAGAAACTTGTCCGTGTCGTCCATGGCAAGGACACTGCTCTGCAAATTCACAGAGGTGATACCGTAGCAGTGCGCACCTTCTCGAAGTGGGAGGGTCTGCTACTATCATCTCATAGTCAGTCCAATCGTTGCAATGGGAAACTAAGCTTCTTGTACATACCTGGACACATGCAGGAATATGTCGTCATACAAATATCACACCAGCTTCTTAGCAAAGATGACGCCGTACACCTCAACATGCTTGTAGTTTGTCCTGAAAGTGATAGTAAACTCGGGAGTTAAATCTTCAAAAATACATTCAAGTCCCTTAGGCCCCAGTCACACTGAGCGACACTTACCTCGAGTGGATTTCCACGCGGTCGGGATAGCGCGACTGTTCAGGTGACGATCACGCGACCTTCACCGTCGAGGCTGCATGCAAAAATAGAAAAATAGTGCGACATCCGCGTGAAAAGGGTCCTGCACAAGCGACGAGCTACAGGCGACATGGAGCTGTAAAATAGAACAGCTCCATGGAAAATCATTGGACGAGCGACTTCTCGCTGCAAATATGCGTGATATCGTGGCAGAAATCGCGTGATTTAAACGCTCGGTGTGAATGGGCACTAAAAGGAGAAATATGGGGTAAGTGATTTTTCCCCATAGTTCTCCTAAGGGTCACGGGCGGACACAAACCAGCGTCCTGCCATCACCCAAAGCTCGGTATATTGCAAGCTACAGCTCCCGGTATACTGAGACCGCCGCAGCCGGGGGATCGGAGGGGGGGATCCCTGCAGGGAACCGTGAGTGACAGTCACGGCTCTCTGCAGTGACATGATTGAGAAGTGAGCGAGCGACGGTATGTGTTCGCTCACTTCCCGATCTACTGAGCCGACCTGTGACAGTCTCATTGTCACAGGTCGGCTAGAACTATGAGGTGAGTGATTTTCACTGACCTCATAGTTCTCCTTTTAACAACAAAGTATTTAATTTGTGTATCACTCGGCTGTAGATTCTCAAATCCTCTCTGAATTGGTGCCGACACTGTCCTTCCTTCTGGAGGGTGGCTACTTTTGTTCCCCATGTCATGATGTCATGCGCACTGCCTCCAGGATGCCGGCGCGCATGCGCAGAATGCGCTGGTGGCCAAATCCAAAATGGTATAAAAATATTTGTTTCGTTTGACGAAACGAATGAAAACCTTTTGTAGTTTCCGTTCATTTCATCTGAACCGCATTTTTAGTCTTTGCACATGTGTAGTAATGTGTGTGGGGGGTATTTTGGGGTTTTTATTTTTTAAACTTTGGGGGGGGGGGCTTTGGGGAAATATTGGGTCTACACAGACCCCTGATATTTCCCTTTTGAAATAGAAAAAGAGATTGAGGACACAGAGTGCCCGTACAGGTGGGGGAGAGCAGCAGGGATCCAAGGAGAAGCTGGAGCCTGTGTTGCTCCTCTTGTCCCTGCCAAGCCGCGGCTGTGTTGGCCACCTGTTGCCAATGGCGCCCTGTGCTCGCCATAGCAGCAGAGGCAAGGGGACGCAGCCAGGCCGGCCCTGGCTGCTCCCCCTCTCAGCTGTGCCTGAAGCAAGTGCCTCACTTGCCCCATGGTAGGTACAGCCCTGCCCCAACGTCATGCTGGCTTTATAATACACCTGGCAAATACTTTGCATGCCAAGATTAGTGTGGCTCCTGCTTGGATGCAATAGTGTCGTGCGGGAGGTGCGGATTGCAGCCGGAGACACCATCAGAGGGGGTGACACCATAATGGCTGACAGCCAATTTGGCGTCACTCCCCCCTTCTGAAAAGTCAAGCACTTGGTCATGGACCAAGAACCCAACAGCTGCACAAGAGAGGATGGGACCCGGCGACTTACCTTATCCTGCTGGATAAACGTCCCCTACTCTCTGCCAGCATCCATCACTAAGATGGCCACTGGCAGTAATGTGCATGTGACGTTATTACATGCGTGAGAAATGTCACGTTTAGGGTGACGACCCTGCTTGGGTGTAAGTGCTCCAGGTCTCGTAGACCCCAGTGCTATGGTCATATATCTACCTGCTCTTCCTGTTCAGAGGGGTTATAACCCAGGTATGTTTTGTTGTGGCCAAAGTTGAGGTTTTAAGTAGAGTTTCTCTATTTTGAAGGGTCAACTCCAGTAAAAAGGTAGGCCTTAGGTAGGTTAAATTTTAAATTGCTGCCTGTGCCCCCACTACTGATATTACCCTGACTTCCTGTTGCCAGTCACTGAGACGGGAAGCAAGGATAAGGGGCACAGAGTATATAGTGAGGAGCAAGAGGCTTTTAAATCTCCTCACTATATCCTGAAAATAGAATATAGTTTGTGACCTCCGAAGTTCTCGTGTTGCTTCTTCAAGCTCTATTTTTCCATATGGTTTTCTCCCGACTCGGAGTCCAGCAGTCTGAGTACATTCCAAGTTGTTTTATTATTGTGTAAATCCATGATTTCTTGTGTGCCCGCCTTACAATTTGTATTCCACAGCTCACCCCCACCTCCCCCTCCGGTCTTGTGTTGTAGATGGCGTCGTTCTGGTGGATGCAGATTATCTGAAAGATCGTAAAGGTAATTAGTTGTATTGGAATTCTATTTGTTTCCTTCTGTCCCTCCGTCATCAGTCCTGTTTTATCCGCTCTGCTTCCTGTTCTGTCGCCATATTTTTCTACATGTCATTAGAAGCCAACAAAGCCTATATGAGGGGCGCCTCCAGTGTAGGTGATACCATGGCACCATTAGGGAGTTAGGTTGTGTTCATTCCTCTTCATAAGTAGGTTGTGTTCCTGGTCACTCCGCGGGAGAAAGGGTCCTGCACAAGCGACAGGCGACATGGAGCTGTAGAATAGAACAGCTCAATTGAAAAATCATTGGTCGAGCGACTTCTCGCGATATCGCGTGGCAAATATGCGCTTATATTAAACGCTCAGTGTGAATGGGCACTTAATTGATTATTCCTACATACACTAATTCTTGTTATGCCCGCAGGCAGAATGAGAGAAAATCTAGCCATGCGTGCATGGCGGCCTTTACCTAAGCCATGTCTGAGCAAGTCTAAACCCCAGAATACAGTGCAATATAAGGCAACTTACCAGCCCTTAGATGGGGCGGCTTTTTTTTATTCTTTTACTACACCCCACCCCCGTGATCCTGCCAGTAACACTCCTACTGTCCTAAAGGATGACAACGCCCGCTCACTGTACTGCATTCATAGAGGATCAATGTTGTCGCCCTAGGACAGGAAGTGTGTTAAAGGAGAACTATGAGGTGAGTGCTTTTCACTCACCTCATAGTTCTAGCCGACCTGTGACAATGAGACTGTCACAGGTCGGCTCAGTAGATCGGGAGGTGAGCGAACATATACCGGCATTCGCTCACCTCTCGATCCTGTCACGGCTCTCTGCCGTGACAGGGGAGAGGCCAGATTCCCCTCTCCCCGCTCCTATCCTCCAGCGCTAACTGGCGGAACGGACGGGGGAGGGGGCGGGTACAGCTGGCTCTGCCTCTAGATAGGCAGAGCCAGCTGTCACTCACGCAGCTGGGCGGATCCCGTCATCTACGTCGGGATCCGCTCCGGCGTCTTAGTATACCGCGAGCTGTAGCTCGCAGTATACTGAGCTTAGGGTAACGGGAGGACGCTAGTTTGTGTCCTCCCGTTACCCTAAGGAGAACTATGGGGAAAAACACTGACCCCATAGTTCTCCTTTTAAAGAATGCCTCAGTATTGAGGCATACATTAATGAAATAAGCTTTTTGTAAAAGCTTCTTCCTTTCATTAATGAAAGAATGAAACCATTACATGCAAATACAGGACTGCAATTTGCAATCCTGTATTTGACAGCTGAAAATAGCAGAGAGGAAGTAGAGTGACTCACCTCTCTATTTGTTTTGACAGCTCGAGAGCCCGATGTTTAGATACATTTCACTCAAAAGATACAATGTATATCTTTTGAGTGAAATGATTCTCAGCAGTTACCAGTCATTAAAGGAGAACTATGAGGTGGGTGCTTTTCACTCACCTCATAGTTCTAGCCGACCTGTGACAATGAGACTGTCACAGGTCGGCTCAGTAGATTGGGAGGTGAGCGAACACATACCAGGTTCGCTCACCTCTCGATCCTGTCACGGCTCTCTGCCGT
>NW_017306822.1:650482-663515 GCF_000935625.1 Nanorana parkeri | reverse complement strand
GCTCCTATCCTCCAGTGCTGACTGGCGGAACGGACGGGGGAGGGGGGGGTACAGTTGGCCCTGCCTCTAGATAGGCAGAGCCAGCTGTCGAGATCTGCCCAGCTGCGTGAGTGACATCGATGTCAGGATCCGCTCCGGCTGCGGCGGCTCAGTATACCGCGAGCTGTAGCTCGCGGTATACTGAGCTTAGGGTGACGGGAGGACGCTAGTTTGTGTCCTCCCGTTACCCTAAGGAGAACTATGGGGAAAAGCCCTGACCCCATAGTTCTCCTTTTAAGGCTACAGAAAAGCTCCCCCCCTCACCTCATCTTCATAACCTAGGGGAGGAGGTGTTCCCAGAAGAGAGAAGGAAAAAAAGGCCTATTAATGTTTTGAGATTTCAGTTTAGTGCCAATGAGGTTACAAGCATTTCGGGCAGGATCGACAGGTACTTGCAGTAAAGGAACTGTACTTGGCCTGAAAAAAAGAAAACTAATACAGCCACCACATCTAAGGACTGTTCAGCTGCAATATATTACATTTTGGGTTTAGATCTACAATAGAACACAGGCCTTACCCAATACAAAGCAAACCTGAAACTTGTCATACTGCAACTGATGATGTCTGGTTTGTGGCATATACTCGCCTTGTCCTGAACGCCTGTGCCAAGAACCAAATCCTCAGTCCTGCACGGAAATGTGCAATCCCGGAGCTTTAATTGGCATTGTTAGGCTCCATGCACTTGATGCCGTATTACTTAGGCCTGGTGGGCACACCAGAATGAATATTGCAGCCAGCGTTCAGGGCCCATTCACACCGCATCTAGATCATCTCCAGACCAGACCAGATTGTCTCTAGAACTAAAATGCATCCCAAAGTATCCCTATGCTATTTCTGGCCTCTGTTCACATCAGCGCAGTCTGTTCCAGACCAGAAAAATACTGCATGTCTCATTTTGTCTGGTCCGGAATGCACTGGAACTGCGGGCAGGTTCACACCATTTTCCGGAAAAGATCTGGTCCGCAAAATGGTGTGATCCTGCCCTCAGGCTTGAGGCTTTATGTCTATTAAATTGTTCCCCATCTAGGACCATTGCCATAAAAGCTGTGGTAGACTGGTCACCACCTATCCTTCATATACCTGCAATGGTAGTATAAACAGAGTTGAGTTTAATAGTAGAGGAGGTGGCGCTTCAATGGTGATAGATACTGAGATTTGGTTGAAAGGAAGGCACCACTTCCTTCCATATTCTACTGAGGCATTTATGATTGCATAAGAGAGTTGCTTCCATCTTCTCTACTGGTTGTCTTCTTTTGTGTATTGTTTCCTTCAAAACCGCAGGTGCACTTTAAGGAGCACCGTCCTCCATTGACGTCACCTGGTTGTCCTTCTCCCTATCTCACTCGTTCTTTCCCCCCCTCAGTCTTCGTCACCCTGACTTGTGCTTTCCGCTATGGTCGCGAGGACCTTGACGTCTTGGGCCTCTCGTTCCGGAAGGACCTCTTCATCTCGACCTTTCAGGCCTATCCCCCTCTCCTGGAGGAGAAGAAGCCTCTCACCCGACTGCAGGAGCGTCTGGTCAAGAAACTAGGGGAGCAAGCGCATCCATTCTACTTCACCGTTAGTTTGTAAACCATCCTTCTCTATACAACTCTGATTTCCTGTTGTCACCTCCTGCCTGTTTCCTTAAAATCCCCACCCCCCCCTCTTATCCTGCTTACATCTTCCATCCCTTCTGTCTTTCCCAATTCTTCATGTTTTATTCACATATCAACTGGCCATTTCTACTTCCTTTATCTAGATTCCACAGAATCTGCCATGTTCGGTGACACTGCAGCCAGGTGCTGAGGACACGGGGAAGGTGAGTGATATCTCTGCTGAGGTCGTTATGTTGGTGCTTGCTGGTACTTCAGGCAAAACTAGAGTGGGGAAAGGATAAAATGTCCTGCTGGTGTTCTGTCGAGGTGGCCAACTCATAGAGATCTCCAACTTGTGACGTCACATCCGTTGTAGTTTTTGACGAGATGGTGCTAGTGCGTGTGCGCCAGCCGTCAGTTTTTGCAACCCTCGTTGACTTCTCCACATGCCGTGGCTTCGAAATTGTCAGAGTTCTCCAACTCGCGTCGGTGCTTGTGGCATTGGGTTGCCCGCGCAGGCGCACTGCCGTAGTTTGTACAGCTTGATACTTCTTGGGTGGCTGCGCAGGCACACTGGCAGGAGTTGGAGGTCTTGACGGGTTGGAGAATGTTTGCTAATGGGGACACAGCCTGTGCCAGGCTTTTTTAATTTGTGTTCCTGTTGTGGAGATTTCACATGACTTCCTGGTGAGAGGCATCACAGCTATTCAGATCAGAGGAAGCAATTTCAGTCCAGGAGAGGAACTTATACAACTGTGCGAGACCTTGGGAAGGCCGGTGATTAGCTTTAAAGCACTTTTTAAGGGGCCACAAAGCAAAACTTGAGCTTGGTGCATACCGCTACTGATGGTTATGGCCTATGTAGGGCTGCAACAACTAATCGACATAATCGATTATAATCGATTATTGAAAAAGTTGTCAACTTTTTCAATCATCGATTAATCGGCTTCCGATTGGTCGTCCCTGTTCACGGCTCCACACGCCGCACCTCCTCCCCGCTTCACGCTCACCGCCCGCCCAAATTCACGATCGGCACAGGGACATGGGGAGAAGAAGTAAGGAGGAGCAGGTGTGGGGCGGATGACAGCCGCCGATAGACAGGTCCGATCTCAGAAACAAGTTGCTGGAAGACTGCTCAGGTAAGCCTGCACTTCCCCCCCGAACATGGTGCTCTATAATGTATTGCTGGGATTTGTATTCCTTTATAGCTGATGGTACATTGTGCTCTGTATTATACAGAGCAATGTACCATCAGCTATAGAGGAATACAAATCCCAGCAATACATTATACACTGTATGTATAATGTATTGCTGGGATTTGTTGTATTCCTCTATGGCTGGTGGTATTCTGCATTGCGCTGTATAGAGGACTACAAATCCCAGCAATAATATATTATATAGCGCGATGCGGAATACCACCAGCTATAGAAGAGTACAACTGCCAGCAATAATACATTATACAGCGCAATGCAGAATACAACCAGCCATAATGTACTATTGCTGGGATTTGTAGTCCTCTATAGCCGATGCCATTCTGCATTCATTGCTGTATAATTTTACACTTTTCATTTCACTATATTGCACACCACTTTCTTTCTTTTTTACTTCCACCGCTCCAAGCTGGCTCCTGTGATGGACTACAATCTCAATACAAACTAGTAGTCCCATCACTGGAGCAATTTTTTAAAAGGTTTTTTTTATCCGATTAATCGAACTTAATAATCGGCTAACTAATCGATTTTGAAAATAATCGTTTGCTGCAGCTCTAGGCCTATGGTATACCTGCTGTGCTGGACTAGGGATGACGTAGGTAGTTAGGTCAGTTAGACCTCATCAGTGCATTGTCTATCGGCAAGCACTATGTTGGAGGTAGAGAAAGTCCTGACGCGGTGCATTAATAGCGGTGGTAGGTTGCTGTTCTGCTACAATTCTCCAACAAGCTGATCTAGAGCTAGAAAACCATTTCACATTGAACACAGCGGACAAGTAGTAAGTTGGCTTTGTTAGGTTTGATATGTTTGGTATTTTCTTTTTGGAATGCGGCATGTTCCACCCTCACTGTGACCTTTCACTGATTTCACTCGCTTTGGTTCTCAGTGATACCAGAGTTAAACATTCATGCTGTAGGAAATGCCGCAGGTGTTATTGGATTCTTTTAAAAATAGATGCAGCATACATTCACCGTTCACGAGGTTGTTATTTCAGTATGAACAGTACAGAATGGCTGGAGACGGGCGTCGGATGTTTACTGACGCTAGAGGTTCTTCTGACACCCCCAGCATTGGCGGTCTTACCATTTGTTGAGCAGTGGTCATCCGCTCTCTGCTTAGGGTCCTGGGGGAGGGGCATTCAGGTAGACTTGGCCAATCATGGTCATCCACTGTCTGCTTCAGGCTGACTTGGCCAATCAGAGACTATGTGATCACTAACCCTCCCTTCTGTCACACCATTGGTTACATGACTAGTTTTGTAGGAGGGTTATTACAAATGAAAGATACATATTTAAAGTAGAACTCTGGGCAAAGCTGCTCTTAACCCTTGCCGTTAGGGGGGGGTAGACCCACTGCAATGGTTAAGTGCTCATTTTTGTCTAAGGTACTAAAATTAAAAAAAAGTTACTCTCCTGATCTTCGGAGCCGGCTGGCTTGCTCTTAGACCAGTCCCTGGAGCCTCTCTCCCCCTCCGTGCAGTGATCTGAGGTTCCTGAGCCATCACGTCCTATACACACAGGTTAGAGGGAATGCTGCGAGGTTCTGGTGACCTTCCCTTTTTTTTTCTTTTTCCCCCACACCTTCATATAAACGCACTCAAGGGTTGAGAACAGTTTTTTGCCCAGCGGTCCGCTTTAACACCTCTTCAGAGTGTTCCTTTCCCTAGGAGTGATTATTATAGATAAAGTACTTTATATTTTAGTATAGGACTGCGTTAAAATAATGCACTCCTACTCTAGAGAGGCAGAGCCAGCTGTCAGACTGCGGGGGGTATCCTGACAATATCTTCAGGAGCTGTCCCAGCTGCAGCTCGGCTCTGCGCTCTCGGCATATAGCGGGCAATCGTTTTGGGGGACACAGGAGGACCCTAAAGAGAACTATGGCCAAGAAAGGTTTGCCCAAACCCCACCCCCCCCAAGCAGCAAACATTGGGGGGGGGTCTGGGGTGGTGCAATTGCTTTATATATAAATCTCTCTCTCGGTCACAAAGTACTTTTTGTGTTTCAGTGTTCCAGTTGACTCTACAGCGTGAACTGCCAGCTACCAGTGTGCACCTTTTTTTTTAAATTTGGTTTCCAGAATAGGGCATTCCGGTAAAGGGGTGGCACAGATGTTGCCATCAAAGCTTTCCTTTGCCTACCTTGCAGACAGTTACTGTCCAAATGAAGACCACCCCAAACCTGGCCCATTTTCTTTGCCAATGCCAACAAAAGCTTTGATAGGAACACTCTGTCCTTCCACTGGGTAGGCTCAGTAGCCAGAATAGAAGTGATGGTGGGTAGCAGAGAGGCCATGAGGTCTTGGGTTGCCATTCACCGTGAAGTCTGCATATGAGGTCTCTATAATATAATCCCTATTATTAGAAGACCGGGAAGTGGCACAAGTCAGTTTTTCTTCTTACAATGTATATCTTTTGAGTGAAATGTATCAGTTCTGATCGTTTTGGCACGATCAAAGAGCTTTTAGGCAGATCTGAATCTGACTATAAGTCAGGATCAGTCTCTAAGGTTATTAGTTATTTGATATAAACTGACAAGAAAAGAAAAAAAAAAATTCAATTTTTTTTTTTTACTGTGTGTCAGTCATTTATGAACAAACTGAAAACTAGCTCAGTCATGAAGGGGTTAAACAAGGAAACAAACTCTTCCGAGATTGCCAATCTGTTACTTTCTGTCCTCAGGCTTGTGGCGTTGACTATGAAATTCGTGCCTTTTGCGCCAAGTCCATGGAGGAGAAGATGCACAAAAGGTATGTCCGGGTGCAGACAGCGGTATATGCAGGTTCTGGTCATGGCTTGTTTTACACACAGGAACTTCATGTTTACACCTACCAGTCATACTGTGTTATATAGTGTAATGAACAACATGGATTACTTCTAAATGTAGCTGCCGGTCATGCACAGTGTACCTTACAGCAGCCTTAGGGGGCCAGAGCATGTTTTATAGTTGTAAAACACTGTCCACATAACATCCAGAATCATAGGAAATAAAAGGCTGAACTGATGCCGTATTTTGCACACAGGGCCCAGGGCACAATGTTTGGAGTGAGTTGTCTAACTCAACTTGCGTTATGAGAAGGAGCAGTAAGGCAGAGCCATTGTTTGGATGGAGAAAATATGGCTCCTCCCTTGAAGTACAAACCATACATCAAAACAAGGCTTTTAAAACATTACTAGAGTTATAAAATAATTTATATCGAGCTGATTTTTTTGGTAAAAAAAAAAGAATTATGAATCTAATCAATCTTCACAATACATTCTCTTTAACACTTAGCTACCCTCAAATCAGCTTCAACAATTTGGAAAATGTCTCCATGTAAGAATAAGCTATTCCACCTTCAGAACCGCTCATCACCCCCTAGTACAGCACTAAACAACCCCAATCCTTGCTGGACTATGTCATTGAATCAAGGATAGTATAGTTCAGCTTATGTCCACCATAGACCTCATTGTCTAGAGGGGTAGGCTACCTCTGCACTCCATTTGTTGTGGAACTACAAGTCCTATGAGCCATTGCAAACTCACAGCCACAGACATGACTCCCGGTGACATGATGGGATTTGTAGGCTGTGACTCCCAGAGGCAGAGACATGATGGGATGTGTAGGCTCTGACAGCCACAGACGTGACTCCCAGAGGCAGAAGTAAAATAGAAAATCTTAAGCAACGGGGCACAAATTGCGTACTTTCAAACTAGGACCCATTCACTCTGGTTCTGTTTGCGTTGCTGTCTGTTTTTCGGATGCTAACGTAAGGGCACCGAAAAATAAACGGGGCTAGATCACACCGCTCGGTTCTGTTGCATTATGTTGCGCTGAAATAAAGTAGAACGTGCACTACTTTTTTTGTACAGTGCAACGTAACGCAACAAATCTGGTGTGGACTAGCCCTATTCATTTTCCAGTGCCCTTCTGTTGGCATCCGTTGAACGGATCAGAAAGAAATCCGAAAGTACAATTGCAAGTCAATGAACCCTCCGTAGACTTGCGACTTTCTTTCCGATTTTTTGGTGTGAACAAGCCCTTAGGCCTCATTCGCACTGCTTAGTCGGCCAGTACAGCTCCGTGCAGCATGCATGGCTGTATCGGGCCGTTCCCGGGAAGGATGGGTGCGGCATGTGATTGTACGCTCCTGTTCTCTATGGGCGGACGCAGCTGTACGCTCACCCGAGCTGCACATCCGTGCGGCTGACACAGACAGGATCCATGGTGCAGTTCGGGTGAGCGTAGCTCCCATAGGGAAGAACAGGCTGCTGCATACAATGACATGTAGCACCTGTCCTTGCCCGGAACGGCCCGATACGGCCGTGCGCGCTGAACCCATCTGTACGGGCCGGCTCTAAGCATGGTGAATGAGGCCTTAAAGTGAACCTGTCTCTACAGAGTCAAAACAGTAAAAATAAATAAATACAGATAAAAAGAAGAGTTAGACTTTTTATCTACTTTAATACACTAATTTTCCCGGCAGCCTGTGTCCTGAAATGCCAAGGTGATGCTGCTCTGTGGTTGCTGCAGGTATTTTACTGTACACTTCCAGCTGTGTGAATACCTCCTCTCTCTCCTCATATTGTGGTTCCTTCCATTGGCTCACATGTCAGTACAGCATGTACAAGCCAGCAGGAGAACCCAATGTGTTTGCCTTTATCTGACCGGAATATTACTTGCAGTGGCTGTGGAGAAGTATCATGGCGGCATTTCTAGACATAGGCTGCCAAGAAGGTCCGTACTGTATTCCTCGCTTCTTTTTACAGGTATGTTTGCTGTTTCCACACCACAGTGTCAGGGCGACTCTTCGTCTTCTAAAAATAGTTCCTGCAATAGTAGACTATTGCATCTGGCACTCCTTGAAATGTACAATGCTGCATACTGCCAGAGGCTGTGGGTAAGGGCTGGCCAACTCCGGCCCTCCAGCTGTTGTGGAAGTCCCATGAGGCATTGCAAGACTCTGACACTTACAGGCATGACTCGCAGAGGCATGTTGGGATTTGTAGCTAAAGCACAGCTGGCGGGCCAGAGTTGCCCACCCGTGCTGTATGTTATGAAGACACTGTGGACTAGCTGACTGACGAGGGGCAAGTATTTAGTCTTGTAATGCAGGAGTGATTTTTATTCTAAACAAAATGACAAAATACGCAACAAGACAAAGAAACTGGAGACATTTAAACCCACTGCACCCTTAAAAGCTACCTTTTATTTTGCCTTCCCCCAATTGACTCCTAATGAACGTCACCAAAATGGCCGACGTTTTGCTTCTCCTTAATCACCACTAATGCTTGAATTTGTTGGCACGCTTGCAAGCATTGGACTGTGTAACCGCTTCATGTGCGGCAGGGCATTCGTTATCATTTAAATTGGAGGTTCTTAACCTCCAGGACCCACATTTGTCCTCGGTCATTAAGGCTGGGTTCACACCTAGGCGTATCGAATATGCGCGTTTTTACCGCGATTCACGGTAAAAAAAACCGCGTGACAAACGCGCGTTTCCGAGGGCTGCCTGGCTGTATCCCAGTGGATACGCGCGGCAAATACGCTCCAAAGAAGCTCCTGTACTTGTTTGGGCGTAGGGCGTTTTGTAGCGCGTTCATACCGCCTGTAGTACGCCCAGGTGTGAACCATACCTATAGGAAATAATGGGATTTCGGTGTTTGAGCGTTTTGCAGAGCGTAGGAACGCGCTACAAAACGCCCAGGTGTGAACCAGGCCTAAGTCGCGACCCAAGTCGAAGCCTGGGCTGCTGTGCTGTGACGGAGCTCCATCCATATGTGCATTGCTTGTACAGCTCCCCTGCGTGCCCTGTAGAGGTGCCCGGAGCCAGAATGTGATGTCACTCCGGTCCAGGCACCTCTACAGGACATGCGAGGGAGCTGTAAGCAATGAAAGTATGGATGGAGCTCCCTCGCGGCCATAGCGCCATCCCATCCCCAAGTTGCCACTATGTGCTGGGCAGCATATTTTGAATGGCTACTCGGTGTGATAATGGACAGAGCTGCGCTAGAGCGACTGAGCAGCCTCTCACCTAGAAAAGTGGAAGGCATGCAGCGACCCACTGAACACGGGGTCGTGACCCACCAGTTGAGAACCAAGCATTTAAAGCCTAAAAAGGTTTTTTTGTTGTCTCTTGGCGCTAATGGTTGCTGTTTCCCATCATGTACATAAAAAAACAGAGCTCCACCTTCGTGTGTAAAATCTTTTATTAAAATTAATTAAAAAAAGGGTATTTGTACTCGCAAACATAAGTTTCATCCCGCCTGTCAAAAGGCAGAGGGCCACAATGTTGGTTTGCACAGGAAAAATCCACCCCGACTACGTATCACGGTTGCCTCTAGTCACATCACCGTGCCACAACCTGTCATCTTGAGACAAGTCACAGATGAGAACCCCTCTGATTGGCCAGTTCTCAATCTTATACCCTGCTCTCTGAGAAGGCAAGCTGTGATTTTTTGAGGAAGGGGGTGTGCCCCTGAAACGCGTCAATCTAGATTACTGCACCCGGTGGATTTTTCCTGTTCGAACAGATATTGTGGCCTTCGGCCTTTTGACGAGCGTGATGAAACGTATGTTTGTGAGCACGTATACCCTTTTTTTATTTGCTTTTATAAAAGATTTTACACACGGAGGTGGCGCTCTGTCATTTAAAGCCTGTTTACCTGGCCGTGTTTCTATCTCTAAGTTCGGAAAACCTTACAGACCTAATGACGGGTAATTTCTCTCGGCCGTGTTGGCGCAGACGCAATATGGGCGGAGACGATTGCAATAAACTGTTGTTGTGAAGATGGACTAGTTTCCGAGTGGGTTGGTGAAATGAACGGTTTGGTGTTATTTCCATTGCCCGTGGCTTTGCTCGCATCCATCGGGGACGGCCAGAGGCGTCAGCTGACTGCGTGCTCACCATGGACCAGTGTGTGGGGACCGGCGCAGGTGTTTTCCCCCAGTATGTGCGCTCCTCTGAGAGATAGCACCTCGGGCCAGACCGCACCTGCTCCGTACACCGTTACCTGGCGACTGAGCAGATTAGATTAGGATGCTTGAAATACTCTCACGTGAGCTAAAACTGCACCTCTGACAGTCACATGGTACAGGCATCCATGATGCTCTGATAGCAAAGGTATGCGGAAGATCAATGGACTGCTCACGAATGGTCCTGTCTGATGGAAGCGGTGTGTTTTGTTTTTAATAGATGAAGACGGAAGTTGCAGCAGTGTGTCATTTAGTTTTATTTCTTTGCATCATTCTTTAAAGCAGGGGTAGCCAAACTCTGGCCCTCCATCTGTGGTGGAACTACACCTCCCATGAGGCATTGCAAGATTCTCCCAGACATGACTCCCGGAGAGAGATGCATCATGGGATTTGTAGTTTCACCACAGCTGGAGGGCCGGAGTTTGGCTACCCCTGCTTTTAAAGTAAATCTGAGTAGAGTGAAATACATTCATCCCCATAATTAGAGCCGACGTGCGACACTGCAGCTCTATTGCTCGAGAACTGATTGATCACATACCGATGATCGCTTAGTTTGCCATTTTCTCCCTGCAGAGACTCAGTCACTGCTCCCTGCAGAGATTGCCCATCCTTCCCCTCTCCATTCCTGCAGCACTCATTGGAGAGACACAGACAGGAAGGGGTGGGCACAGCTGGCTCTAGAGAGGCAGAACCAGCTGCCAATCAGGTAACGGGGTGGGTCCTGACAATATTGTTGGGATCTTTCGCAGCTCTGTGCCATTAACATACATCGGGCAATACCCCGCTATTTGCTGAGTTTTGAGGTAACAGGTGGACGTTAGTAAATGTCCTCTCATGACCCAAAAGAGAGCCAACGCCAAGAAAGGTTTGGCCATAGTTCTCCTTTTAATGCTAACCTGTTTCAAGCACTAGTGCAGGGGTGGGCAACCTCAGCACTTCAGCTGTTGTGAAACTATATTCAACACCTGGTTGTGACTGACAGATTATGTGGATTGGAGCGACGTTCACCATATTTATTCCCAGAGGATTTATGTACAAGTCATTCTGAATTGAGAAAGCTGGATGGGTGACCAGTGAAACGTCTTCAAGAAAAATACAGGAAGTCCAGTTGCCTTGACTTATTTTTTACAGATATATCTGGGATTTGTAGTTTCACCAACGCTGTAGTGCTGAGCTTGCCTACCCCTGGTCTACAGTGATGGAATTTGCTCCTCTGTAGGGTATTCTTATTGGCAGTGAAGTCAAGTTAGTAACCTCGTACATGACTCATTTCCCTCCACCAGGACACTGTTAAGATATCACAAGTATCTTCCTTCGCTCTGATGGCCGTCATTGTCTCCCTGTGATGATGATGATGTGTCACAGTGAGAGAAGCAGTTGCATTGTTTAGCAATCTGTGGTTGGAAACTCTGTCGTTAGTAACACCACCTACAGAGGATACAGTCTTCTGGTGCCAGTAATATCAGTTGACAGACCGCACGCTGCCTTGTTTTCTGATCAGAGTACATTGTAACGCCATCATTCTTCGATTGTTCTGGAACAGGAAGTAAAAGCTGAACGCTGGCCTACCCTTCAGTCTTGCACGGTTCTACCGGATCCTCCTCGACTGAAATTGCTGCCTCTGATATCACTGCACACTGGGAGCTTCTCACAATGTGCATTAGAAGTTGCAGCAAGTCAGAGCCCGCCTCATTTCCTGGCTGGAGGACGTCCAGCATCATCTAGCACAGGGGTAGCCAAACTCCGTCCCTCCAGCTGTGGTGAAACTACAAATCCCATGATGCATCTCTCTTCAGGAGTCGTGGCTTTGAGAATCTTGCAATGCCGCATGGGATTTGTAGTTGCACCACAGCTGGAGGGCCGGAGTTTGGCTACCCCTGATCTAGCATTTTTCCTCCCTAGATTGGCAGGCCAAGGGGCGGCAAATGACCCGGGGGAGACCCAGATGAACAGAACGCTGTTTGCCTTCTACAGGAAGGTTGTGTGGTGTCTTGATTCCGTACCCATGGTCAGCCATGCTGGTGCGGGCTGGTTGAATGGAGGTGCTGCCATAGATACCTCTCCAGTCCTAGGAGTAGTCATGGAAGACCATTCCCCAGCCAACTATTGTGTACGGATTGATGATTGGTTTATTTATATAGCGCTGACGATGTATGCAGTGCTTTACATATTGCACAATCACATCAGTCCCTGCCCTCAAGGAGCTTACAATCTAAGGTCCCCATCTCACACACATACTCGGACCACTTTAGACAGGAGCCAATTATACCAGCGTGTCTGTGGAATGTGGGAGGAAGCTGGAGTACCGGGAGGAAAGCCACACAAGGGGGAACATGCAAACTCCATGCAGATAGTGACCTGACCAGGACTTCACATGAGGCTCAGACTGCTTGGCCATTCACTTTGTTCAGTGACTTCTAGGCCTCAGCTCATTAACTTCAACACAGTTACCTCTGAAGACTCTGACTCTACCCCAAGGAACCTATTTAGACAATAAGGACACCAATTTCTCCAGCATCCAGGTTTTAATCTGCATCACTCGCCCCTGAGGTCCATTACTTTGGCTTTTGTAGATTTTTGGTGTAGCAGTGGGTAGTTTCCCAGAATATGTAACAGATCATGTAATTCAGAGACCGGCACTCGCGCCTGAGAACTCCGCTCTGCGTCAGATATGACAAACCTGGCAACGTAATGCAGCTCCAATGTGGTTGTGGAGAAAATGCCGCACGTTTCCCAAATCGATTTCAGTCTCTGCACCTTTGTAAAAGTATGCAAAATCTCAAGGCACTCCAGTCTACAATGTAAAGAATGTAAATATCCCCCAAAATGCATGTGGTCTCCCCCACCCCAAATATCACACCCTTATCCTAGACAGGAGTCTGGTATGAATATAAGGGGGACCCCAGGCAGACAAACAAAAAAAAAATGTGAAAGTGGATTCCCCTTTCACGTCTTGCGAGAGCCCTCCCTTTCACGTCTGAACCCCTACCTTTCCCATGTGAGAGCCCCCCCTTTTCACGTCTGAAGCCCTCCCTTTCACGTCTGAAGCCCTCCCTTTCCCATGCGAGAGCCCTCCCTTTCACGTCTGAACCCCTACCTTTCCCATGTGAGAGCCCCCCCTTTTCACGTCTGAAGCCCTCCCTTTCACGTCTGAAGCCCTCCCTTTCCCATGCGAGAGCCCTCCCTTTCCCCATGCGAGCGCCCTCCCTTACGTCCTGCGAGAGCCCTCCCATGCCCCATGCGAGAGCCCTCC
>NW_017306822.1:640514-650025 GCF_000935625.1 Nanorana parkeri | reverse complement strand
CCCATGCGAGAGCCCTCCCTTTCCCCATGCGAGAGCCCTCCCTTTCCCCATGCGAGAGCCCTCCCTTTCCCGTCTGAAGCCCTCCCTTTCCCATGCGAGAGCCCTCCCTTTCCCATGCGAGAGCCCTCCCTTTCCCATGCGAGAGCCCTCCCTTTCCCATGCGAGAGCCCTCCCTTTCCCATGCGAGAGCCCCCCCTTTCCCATGCGAGAGCCCCCCCTTTCACGTCTGAAGCCCTCCCTTTCACGTCTGAAGCCCTCCCTTTCACGTCTGAAGCCCTCCCTTTCACGTCTGAAGCCCTCCCTTTCCCATGCGAGAGCCCTCCCACCTCCCCCTTTAGCAAATATTTGAAGGTGCCCCAGATGAAGCCAGAAGGCACAGCATGGTGCCACGCCACCCTGGTTGAGAAAGGCTGCGTTAGACTATTGATGGGCAAAACTGGGATCCTAAAACACCTGCTACTTCCTAGTATAGAGGAGCATGCCACTTGCCCCACGTGACTCGATGGACCAATGAGTAACTGGGTCCTCATATGATAGTTGACTTTTCCATTCATCCTCTATTATTACTATACAGCACGTACAATGCAAAGTGCAGTTTCTTTTTTATACTCTTTTTGTATTTTCGGAATATGTCTCCGAAGCGTTCTCGTCATTACTGGCTGTTCTCCCACAAACTGAAAGCTGGTTCATCAGTTTATTGGATGTATTTTATTAATTTTTTTGCACTTTCAGCAGCACTTTGGTTTTGAGATCACACCCTGAGGTGAGGTACATCCAAGTCGTCAATGAGTATCATAACCTGAAGCCTTGTGTTATTAAAACCACATCTGTGTCTCTAGCACTTCCTCCCGGCCCCCTCGCCCCTTCCTCCTCCTCCGCTGCTGCTGGGTGCAGAGATTGGCAAAATGGTTATTTTCATTTTTGCCTTGTTTTAACTTATTTTGGTGCTGAGTGGAATCCGAAGTGGTTTAAAACATGATGAAAAATTAAGCGAGTTGATAAAAAGATAAAAATAAACCATTTCTTGATTACAAAGTACAGAACACAGACGGATTCAGAGAAGACGTGTCTGTATTCCAAATGATTGAGTGACAAGTCAGAATCCTGTTGTCTCTGGACCCATAGACTCATATCCCTCTAGGAAATGATGGTGTGATCTGAGCTTAGGTGACAGAATACATGCAGAAAGGCTTTGTAAAGTGACAATCTGTTCACCAAAATAGCTGAACCTTGGTTTTTAGACCCAGCCCCCCCGCTTTCCCATCACCCATCTGTGCTGCCTCACCACCTCCCTGCTCTCTCCAAGTCCTTGCTCAGTTGCAGGTATAGGAGAACGTATAATAAGAGCTCGGGCCTGAGCGGCCAGCCAATCGCCAGGCTTGAACACTGTCACATGGGGGGCAAATGAGGCAGTGACATCATCCTCCCAGGTAAGCTCTGCCAAGAGAATACTGTAAGTGCAGATGTACTTATAATAAGTGTAGAGTGTTTTTATGTTTTTTCCGTTTAATAGGAGGCCATCGTTTTACTGTAAATGACTAGAGTTTTGCTTTTATCTTCCTTGTTGCTCTGCATTTCCAATTCACATTCACCGCACCGGTTTCTCAGAGCCATAGACAACGTGTTTACATTGTACACAAGTCTGTGAAAGATCTGCGGACGTGTCTCGCCTTGTAGCTGGGCCGGCATTAACCAAGGCACCTATAATGCTTCCGGCTGCGGGGGAAACAAATGTCACGTCATGTCTGTGTCGCCAGCCTTGTATGTTCCACGTCTGGGCTGCAGAGGAAGAGGGTGATGAGGCCAGCAGGAAGTGGTTGATGGCGAGTAATGAAGACATACGACCTTACACTTTTTGGTGTTTTCCGTTTTGCTTCTTTAAAGTCGTATTAAACTCTCAAACTTTTTTTCTCTTTTCAATACTGGATCCAAATCACACAAATATACACTGAGTGGCCAGATTACTATGACCACCCCATCAGTACTTCGTTGGGCCGCCTCGTGACTCCACGAGATGATGAAAGGTGATGCGAGGAATCAGACACTGCACTGTTGCCCTTCTGTTGTCTTGTACCAGTCTTGCCACTCTCCGTTCTGCCCCAACATTGACTAGTCGCTGACGGCCACAATTCGCACATTCAGACCCAGATTTTCGACTGACAGTCCGGTCTTTAAACACTTTAACAATGATCGGCTCTTGAACATTTAACCAATTCTGCTGTTTTGCTGATACTCGCTCCATGGCTCCGAGCGCCAACAATCATCCCACGTTCAAAGGCTGTTAAATCGCGTTGTTTCCCCGTATCTTCAGAAATCACTTCTACTGTCGTGGATAACAACCTGATTCCCTATTTATAATGGTCCGGCCCTCTAGCAACTTCAGCGCAAAATTATAGCTAATTTGCCTACAAACGTCAGGTGGTCATAATAAACTGGCCACTCAGTGTACATCCCCCAGCAAAGTGTTTTCTTTATATTTTCACCCAACCACTCAGTCATCATGTTTCCAAACAGCTCCAACTCTCTCCGCTCCACTTCCATGAACTTCCTGTCCAGGACAAGATCACAAGGGACAGAGCAGTCTACAGCGCCTGTCCACCTCTTAGTTACCTCTTGTGAGGTGCATTACATGCTCAGCCCTGTCCTGTGTACTGTAAAATTCGTCTGTGTACCCTGAATACTACTGTTGGCACCGAACTTCCAGCACTGCAACAGAGTGGTGGGTCTCATACGTTGAAGGGCAGCTGACCTTCACCCTTCCCTTGTCCCTTTTTAGAACTTCTTGTACTCTGTTCACTGACTACAAGGCTTTCTGTGAATGGACAAGGGGAGGGACA
This sequence comes from Nanorana parkeri, assembly GCF_000935625.1. Classification (NCBI taxonomy): domain Eukaryota; kingdom Metazoa; phylum Chordata; class Amphibia; order Anura; family Dicroglossidae; genus Nanorana; species Nanorana parkeri. The sequence goes on along the minus strand of NW_017306822.1, from coordinate 647,188 downwards.
GGTAACCAGGTTCTCCCCCTGTCCATTCACAAAATGCCTTGTACTCTGTAAATACAAGGCGTTCTGCTAATGAACAAGGGAAAGGTAAACGTCGGGGGCCCTTCATTGTATGAGACCCGCCACTCTCTGTTGCAGTGGTGGAAATTCAGTGCCAACAGTAGTAGTAATTTTGGGTGTGAAGTTCAAGTTAGTACTGGGGGGGTGTCACATTCACAGAAGGCCTTGACCAGCGCTCTAAGGTCCTGTGAGTCATTCTATACAGTGTTCAATTGAGAGTGGCAGGTCTCATATAATGAAGGGCTCCTGTGGTACACCCTCCCCTCATTCGTTAGCCAAACGTCTTGTACTCTGTTCACGAGTACAAGGCGTTCTGTAAATGGACAGTGGGGGGGACCTGTTTACCTGTTCTCCACTTGTTTATTCACAGAGAGCCTTGTGTTCAGTGAACAGAGCTAAAGACCGAGGGGAGGATGTACCACAGGAGCCCACCACTCTCCATTGCACACTATACAGAACGTGATGAGTCACAGGACATTAGAGCGCTGGACAAGGCCTTCTGTGAATGTGACTGCCCAGCACTAACCCCCCAGCACTAACTCGAACTTCACCCCCACCCCACAAATTACTACTACTGTTGACACTCAACTTCCAGCACTGCAACAGAGTGGTGAGTCTCATACAATGAAAGGCTCATGTTGTTCACCCTTCCCTTGTCCATTAGCAGAATGCCTTGTATTCTATTTAAAGAGTACAAGGCGTTCTGTGAATGGGGGGGAGGGGGAGAGCCTGTTTACCTGCCCCTCCCCTTGTCCATTCACAGAAAGCCTTGTCCATTAGCAGAACTTCTTGTACTCTGTTCATTGAATACAAGGGAAAGGTGGACATCAGGAGCCCTTCCACCCTCCACTCTCCATTGCAGTGCTGGAAGTTGGGCGGGGGGGTGAGGTTCGAGTTGGTATGGGGGTTGGGATGGAAGGCACATTCACAGAACGCCTTGTATTCTGGCTCCTTGGTCATATCTAGCCCTGCTGTAGCCTCCTTTTCGCACATGCTCCTTGGGAGAGGACCACGGACTGATGGGAGGACCCCATGTCGGTGCCGGCAGCGTCCTCTTCCAAGAACTACATACGGAAGACACGCCTCTGCTCCTTCTCCAAGGCTCCCCAGGCAGCTCTGGCACTTCACTAACACAAGGGGGGTGTTTTTAATATTGAACCTAATGCAATTCAATCATAATGATTAAAACTAATATTCCTGCCGCAATGAATCGCATTAAAAGTCGTTTATTATAAAGACTGAGCCTTTCTGCTGGACAGCTTGGTCTGCAGGTAAAGACGGGACAAATATCAATGTCATTTCTTTGCTCCTTCTGGTAAATAAATAGTGGAGTAAAGGAGGGACTTATTAGACCAAAGAGGGGATATAAAAGGTTCACTTTAGCTTATGGAGCCATGAACCGTCCGGGATGGATGAGGTCGGCCTGTCCCTATTCTAGGACCAAAGCCAGTTTTCTCAGCCGCCTCCCATGAGAACTCTGATGCGGTTACTGACCCCGGCATCCTGGTGTGTACGGGGTAACGGGGTGGAGAATATTTGTTGTTCTCCAGCAACATGATGCAAGAATTGCTCAAACACTGTTCTCGCCCCTGTTTGTTTTATGGTTTACTGTGTTTTCTTTGTCTGCTCGTGAACGCACCAAGTTATTAATGAAGCAGACGGTGAACTTTATGAATGTATATTCCAGCTAACTAACGTTTAATGGGGAGCTGCCTGTTCCTGCCCCCCCCCCCCCCCTCTCCTCCAACATGGTTTGTGAGAATATAACCTGATGTACATCTTATCAGTGTGTTCCTGTATTTAGAACCTTGTTCCTGTTTCTTCTGCTTGTTCTACACCGGCCACGTTTCCTCTTCCAGAGTCTACCAGACCAGGTCTGTCTGATCACAATACATGGTAGTTTCTAGATGGCCCCTGTGTGTGTTGTAAAGTAACCATGGGGAACACAAGTAGCCCCCCTCCAGGAGGAAGGGCCGTGTCGGCACCAATTCAGAGATGATTGGGGGATCTACAGCCGAGTGTTACACACATAAGTGACATTTGTGAGAATTTATCAATACTGAAGCAGACAAAATCTGGAGCAGATTTGCACTCCAACCAATCAGCTTCTCTGTCTCATTTTCTAATTAGGGGCTGGTCGTCCCTGGGAGGCCGCTGATTGGCTTATCGGCACGCTACCACCTCTAGAGGTGGATGCCGAAAGAAGAGCTGTATTGCAGCCATGACAACCATGACGCCGCCCTGAGAGGTGGCCTCTTATACCATATAGCGTCGCTCATTGGTCCCTTAGCATTGCACGTCTCCATATATTGCTGTGGGAGTGAGGCTGAGGTCACGTTCTGACGAAGGGGGCCTGGCCCCGGAAACGCGTCATCGAAGGAGTCCTGTGCTGATACACAGGCGTCTGTGCAGCCGTTTTTAGATGTCGTCCAGGCTTGCCTATTATGCTTTTATTCTGATTCACTTTTGTGCGTATGATTTTTATCCTGTACTTCAGCATTTATCATTAAAAAACCATCTACACTAGGGTGGGCGCCCTTCTCTTTTTGTTTTCTCCCATAGTGTTGCAGCTTCCCAGGCTGAAGTGGGGCAGCACCCCTAGTAATCCTCGCTTGCACATACCTTTCATTTGTTGGTCAGCTTTTGGCGCTTTGGATTCTTTTTACTGTTTATCATTTTCAAATCTTACCTGAGCAAGCTGAAGAGAGATGCTGATTGGTTGGGCAACTGCACCAAATTGTGTCTGCTCCAGTTTTGATAAATTCCCCCAATTGTTGAAGGCTTGAAGTTTTTTTTTACCGTAATGCATTCTTTGTATTAAGGTACAAAACCCCAAGATCCTTGTGACATCCCCCCCCCTTTCCCACACACACTCTCACGCACAATCTTACCTGTCAGCGCCGCCGGTCCCCGACGTGATCCTCTGCCCTAAACTTCCTCTGCACCAAACTTCTGGCTTCTTTGGGAGGAGATCGTGGACAGAGGAGCCATAGTCTCCTTCTTCCGTCAATCAACCTTTTGGGCGGAGAAGAGGGGCGTGGCTTTCCGCAAGGCTGTGTGTGTGTCTAAGGGCACAAGCACACGTGGGTGCCTTCACAACGCCCGTTTTTCAGGAGGCACTTGTCTTCTGGCTTTTTCAGAGGTGCCTTGAAATTTTCACACATCATGCCATTCCCTGGTGCAGGCAGGTCGGCTGCCGGCACGTTGGAAAGAAATGATGCTAAATCATGGAGGCGGGATATCCATTCCAAAAAGGACCAAAATATGCTGGCCTCGGTCATGTGCCACTTCTGATTGTAATGTTAGGACCCTGATGTGAAGGGGGGCTTCTGGTGTAGGAAGGGGGGGTGGACTCTGATGTGAGAAAAGTGGGCTGGTAATGTAAAAGGGAACTCTGATGTGAAGGGGGAACTCTGAGGGGAATTTATCAAAACTGGAGCAGCCAGAATCTGGAGCAGCTGAGCATGCCAACCAATCATCTTCTCTCTCTCTCTCATTTTTAAAGCTTAACTGAACAAACTGAAGAGAGATGATGATTGGTTACTACGGACAACTGCTCCAGTTTTGATAAACCCCCTTTGTTTTGTGCTCCTATGGGTCCTAAGGGTCTTATGACAAAAAAAAAAGGTTGAGAAACGCCGCTGTAAGCAGGCCCGGATTGCCCACGAGGCCCGGCCTCGGGGCGGCAGCGCCGTGGAGTCCCCCGACGCCCGGAACATGTAGTGCCGGGCGGTAAGTGGGGAATCCGACCGTTCGTTTACAAGTGATTGCGGCGATGTCGCCGCGATCACTTGTAATATGTGTGCAGTCCCCTCCCTTGCACCTACCTCTCTCCGCTGGTCTTCGGGACTCCGTCCTTCCCCGGCTGCCGAGTCTCTCTCCTGTCCCTGCCGCCGATGCAGTGAGCAGAGCGGCAGGGTTAAAACTAACCCTGCCGCTCCGTGTACACAGTGAGAGGGGAGATCTGTGCTCTTCCCCCTCTCACCTGTCACAGGAGTTACAGCACAGCGCTCTGCTAGAACTCCTGTATTGGAGGTGACAGGGTCAATAAAGAGAACCTGTCACCTCCAATTGCTATCACACAGGGGATTGTTTTCTCCTGTGTGGTAGCAATAAAGTTAAGTGAAAAAAAATTGATCAAAAAATAAATAAAAATTTAAATAATTAATTAAAAAAAGTGATTAAAAAGTAAAAAATAATGGTGCTCAATGCCCAAGTTTGAGCAACGCTTCATGTTTATCGCCCTGCGTTCACCCCGGTGGCTTAGCTGCAAATTGTTGAAGGGAAGCAATGCTTTCACACCAACATAATGATGCAGCGCTAGTTTAACCTGAAGCTGCAAAAAATCGTTTCCTGGCGACATATCGTGACTATATCCATTTAAGAAGCAGGCTACCAATTGCTGTTGTTAGATCCTGTTGGTGATTTATCGTTGTTGTAAAGCCGCTTATACCATATGACTTTTATTCTCGGCAAGCAGGAGGTCCTCTGGTATGTTTTACTATAACAAACAAGTGATAGAGTAAGTACACCTACACTACTTATTCTTTTTATTCCTGCTCACAGCATCCTGATCAAATGTCAGTTACAAGAGGTACCCATTTCAGAGGTTTTCTGACATGGGAACTTGGAAAGTTGTGCATGTACGGTTTTTCTCCCAAGCCCTGCCAGAGGGAGCTAAAGGAAAGACAAGAGGCCAACTCAGTATGTGGATAAGTGAGCCGTCCTATTGTCTTAACTTCAGCTCCCTCTAGTGGTGATCAGGAGCAACTGCAGCAGGTAAAGAAAGTGTAAACCGGCCTTGCTCAACCTTTTTAACACAGACGAACCATGGAAAAAAAATGTATATGTATATGTATATACAACTCCAAGGTATGTTAGCCTAACAAGCGAGCTGTAAACTGAATGAGTAATAAGAGTGAAGAATGTGGCCTTCCTAGTGTATTTAACAACCAAAGCCGGTGGTCTACCTATGATGCCAATTACAGGTCTCTCATCTTTTTAAGTGGGAGAACTTGCACAATTGGTGGCTGACTAAATACTTTTTTGCCCCACTGTATATCTATTTCCAGCGATGATCATCAAATAAAACAAACCGCAATGGCCATAAAAGAAACCGGACAGTGAAAAATCTAATTTGCTCTTACATTGGTGGAGAAATGTCCCCTTACGTTGGTGATCCATAATAAAGCACCTTCTTGGATTTTTGAGGTCAGTTAGAAAAGGACCCCCTTACATTGTTAATCATTAAGGAGAATGCATTATTACTGATGACTAAGAAGACCATGTCTATTATTGAGTGTGAGAAGATCAGTGGAACCCTGGCTGAGAAAGGCTGGCTGAAACGTTGTGGGCACGTGGTGTCCACATTGTGGACCTCATTGATGTGTAAATTGAATAATTGGCTGGGGACTGGTCTTCCACGAATAATCGTAGAACTGGCTGGGGAATGGTCTTCCGTGAATACTCATGGAGCTGGCTGGGGAATGGTCTTCCGTGAATACTCATGGAACTGGCTGGGGAATGTCTTCCGTGAATACTCATGGAACTGGATAGGGACTGGTCTTCCGTGAATACTCATGGAACTGCCTGCGGAATGTCTTCCATGAATACTCATGTAACTGCCTGGGGAATGGTCTTCTGTGAATACTCATGGAGCTGGCTGGGAATGGTCTTCCGTGAATACTCATGGAGCTGGCTGGGAATGGTCTTCGTGAATACTTATGGAACTGGCTGGGGAATGGTCTTCCGTGAATACTCATGGAACTGCCTGCGGAATGGTCTTCCGTGAATACTCATGGAACTGGATGGGGACTGGTCTAATACTCATGTAACTGCCTGGGGAATGGTCTTCTGTGAATACTCATGGAGCTGGCTGGGAATGGTCTTCCGTGAATACTCATGGAGCTGGCTGGGAATGGTCTTCGTGAATACTTATGGAACTGGCTGGGGAATGGTCTTCCGTGAATACTCATGGAACTGCCTGGGGAATGGTCTTCCGTGAATACTCATGGAGCTGGCTGGGAATGGTCTTCCGTGAATACTCATGGAACTGCCTGCGGAATGGTCTTCCGTGAATACTCATGGAACTGGATGGGGACTGGTCTTCTGTGAATACTCATGGAACTGTGAGTATCTACGGCAGTGCCTTCATGTAATAACCAGCCTGCACCAGCATGGCTGAACTCGGGTACGGAATCGGACACCACACAGCTTTCCTGCTGAACGCAAACAGCTTTCTGATCATTTGGGTCTATATCTGATTTGCTTCTAATGCACATTGTGAGAAGCTCCCAGTGTGCAGTGAAATCAGAGGAAGCAATTTCAGTCCAGGAGAGGAGCCGCAGCTGTGCAAGACTGAAGTGAAGGCCGGAGTTCAGCTTTAACCAGTTCGGGTTTAGATCTACTTCAACATCATTTGTCACAATAGCTTGAAATAGAGTTATAAATGAGTTGGGTGTTCCTGGAGAGCATGATTCATTGCAAAGCAAACAAAATGAACCCTAAAATGCTTAACACAGTGAAGGGAGTGGAGTGGAAAGCACTCCTATATCTGTTACAGAAGAGCAGATATGAGAACTGACCACACGAAGCATTCAGCGATCACCAGACACCCC
>NW_017306822.1:626483-640411 GCF_000935625.1 Nanorana parkeri | reverse complement strand
AATAGCTTTTTTCAGAAATTGCAGCTTCATGGGGACCAATGATTATCTCTATATTGGCTGCATTACCTCTCTGTAGCTCACAGGAATGGGAAGTATTTATTACATGAAAAGCAATCACAAGAATTCAGCTTCTAAGTGCTAGTTCACACCAAGCGCGTTCCAGGAGCAGAGCAGTTACAGAACAGATCAGAACTGCGTCCAATGTATTCCAATGGTATTTTGGGCTCTAGTTCACACCGCAGCGTTCAGTTCCAGAGCATGTTAAAAAAACCCGGCAGCAGGCCCTATTTTACCTGCTGTGGAACTCATGCAAACGCATCACAAACGTCACAGAACTCACTGAACGCCCATTTAAAACTTTAAAAGAAAAATGCCCGTAACGCATCAAAACCGCGGCAGAAAACGTGGTACAACACACTGCGTCTGAATTTGGTGTGAACAAGTCCTATAGGGCTCCTATAAGCACTGGAGCTTTAATACAAGCCCTCACTGACCTCCCTAGCTGCATGTACTGTGAAGGAATTTATTCTCAAAGATCAAAGGAGATACTCATGTTGGATCTGCTGTTCGGTTACATTAAAGGGCTGCCAAGTTTGTGCTGCTATATGAAGTAAGTGGAGACAAGCAGCAATTTCAGGGCCTCTGTTCTATACTTTGCAGATTAATTCCTCCACAGTGTGTGCAGCTACAGAGCTTAGTGAGTGTGTGTTTTGTGCTTTTACTACTTGTTCAAGACATGGAAATACTTTAGTGTGCATAGTCTGGGCGCAGGTTCACTTTAAGGCTGCAAGCCAAAGGAAATTAAATGTTTTGGTTTAAATCTGGCGTGAACCACAAAAGGTAGTATTTTTTAGTTCTGCGCCTCTTAAACAAAACATGGGTATAATACCCCATTTCGACCTAATTTTTTTGTTATACCTTCCCATCTCCTAGACTTATAACAGCACTGCTTATCTTTTAGGGTAATCAGACGGGCTAGAACAGGGGTGGGTCACCTCGTTATTCCAGCTGTGGACAAACTACAAGTCCCATGGGGCATTGCAAGACTGACAGCCACAGGCATGATGGCATTTGCAGTGTCACCGCAGCTGCTAGGCCATGGTTGTCTACACCTGGGTGAGAATCTTCATGTAAACCTGCGCTCAAATCATGGAGACATCATGCATGGCGACTGCCCCAGTGGTAATGATTGGACGTGGGTACCTGGAGACCAGTAGTTGAGTGCTAAAAAAAAAATCTTCCCCTTGACACTCTGCACAGAGCAGTTACTGCACTGTGGGCACTGTCACCTTCAGTTCAGAGAGATGCCAGTCACAGACTGGCACTGTAGCCACACCCAGGGGCCGCACGGGATCGCAAGGCACATCGGTCCAGTGCAGTGTGATCAAAATAGTGCACAATGTGCCTTGCGATCGCATTGCGGCCGGAGGGCGTGGCTAAGGTGACATTCACTTCAATGACGCGCCACGCCCCCTCCTGCCCGACAAAAAAATGAGCCGGCCGCAATGCGAGGCAGTGCGTTCCGGCCAGAATCGGACCGGAACGCCATGCATATGGTGTGAACGAGGCCTTAGGGTGGCTCCTTTCCCTTGCAGGTGATCACTTCTTCGGTCTCCTTTTATTGTCCAGCCTCAGACTAGGGGCAGCTGGCTGACCACAGTGTGTTGCCTAACTGCAGCGGAGAAAAGTCAGGTCACCAGCTTGTCTGTTCCGCCTACGCATAGATCAGAATCTAGAAAGTTTTAGACTGAGATCCGATGGACGGCTTAACAATGTCACCGATATGGTACGCCGCTTTTACCTGTCTAATCAGAAGACTCTTGTCATTGCAGAAACTCGGTGCGTCTGGTCATCAGGAAGGTACAGTTTGCCCCAGAGAAGACCGGACCTCAGCCAATAGCAGAGACCACCAGAAACTTTTTGATGTCAGACCGGTCATTACATCTAGAGGCCTCTCTAGACAAAGAGGTATAGTATTGTTCTTTTGTGAGACGCTCACCGTGTGCAGTGAAATCAGAGGAAGCCATTTCATTCCCGGAGAGGAGCCGGTGTTCTATCGAAAGCTCCAACTCGTCTAAATCTCCCACTATCTCACTGCCAGGTACTGTTGGAGATTGCTGAGCCAGCAGACCACGGAGGAGAGCTCGGCCACATGTGACAGCGCGGCCTGTCTCTGCCCCGACACAGCTCTGCCGGACTGTGATAGGCATCTGAGCGGTGTGGGAGGAGAGACCCCGGCCACTCAGTGCTCGGCCGGCTGTCACTTTCTTTCCTCCCCGCTGGGACACAGAGCAGCGCCCAGCGGGGAGGAAAGAAACCTGGGATGCGCCGATGTATCGGCAGGAAAATGGCACTTTCGGCATGATGCCAAAAGTGCAATTTTCGGCTGATATGTTTCGGCGGCCGATATATCGGTGCATCCCTAATATTCAGCAGGTGGCAAACTCGACGAGTATTCTGAAAACGCTATGGGCGCATGCGCACAACAACTGTACAGAGCTCCAGTCTTTCTGAGCACCAGAAGTGAGGTAGTTGGAGATCTTGATGAGTTGGAGTTTTCGATAGAACACCGGTACAACTGTGCAAGACTGAAGGCCGGAAGTCTGCTTTAATAGAGGAGCACGCACATATTAAGGCTTTCTGGGAATTCCCTCCTTTTTTTTTTTTTTTATAAAGCAACAAAACTGAAGCTTCATTTCCTCTCCTCCATTGTCCTGGTGGATTATAGACTGGACCAATTTAGAACTGCAAGCTGCGGTCAGCGTAAAGTCGACCCTTTAACAAGAATCTGCTTTTTTTTTCTTCTTTGTCTCCTTGCAGCTGTACTACCACGGGGAGGCCATCAATGTAAATGTCCACGTGACCAATAACTCCGGCAAAACCGTCAAGAGGGTGAAAGTGTCCGGTATGTGATGTATACGTTTCTGCCTTTGTCCCAGCGATCTGAGCAAATCCTTCCTCCGCAGGGTTATTGGTCCAAAATGGACACCTAGGCTTCTGTTTATAATGCCGACCTGCCCATGTTATGACTGTCTGGCACATGAGACACGGCCCGATAATCACAAGTACTGCTCAGAATTAATAGCCGGTTATTGTTAAAGTAAAGCTGGTCATACACTGGCTGTGGATGGAGGGTTCTCCCCCACTGGGTTAAGCTGGCCATACACCTATAGATGATCTGCAGATTTTCTATGGTCATATGCGTGGCAGTGTGAATGAGGCCTAACACGTCTTGGGATTTCAGCACCACTTAGAAGGTATTGCACAGCAAGTCAGGGGCTCAATGGATTTCTGGCACACGCTTGCTGCTTCACCTTAAGGCCCCTTACAAGTATGCATGGCAGAGGTGAGCTGTGCGTTGTATCTCTAGTGTGTGTTGTTATCCTGGGGCAGGAAGTGCGGTACGATTGGGTCCGCCTGTCAGTTTTTCAGGCAGACCCGATCAGATGCCCAATGTAAGTCCATAGGAAGCTGGATCCAAACAGGCTGGTGTCCGTTAACATCCGGTTGCCCCCGACCCAAGCTAGGTCTGGAAAAAGTAAGTGAACGGTGTTCCATTTCACTGGACCTGATCGCGCCGGATTGAGGGTAATCTAATGTAATCGAAGTCTGTTTACATCCAATTCCCCCCGTAGGCCAACATGAGGTCCGGTCATTTGCGTTTTCTCCTCCATTGCAAGATGGAAGAGAAAACTGGACGGACATGGATGTCACAGTGGTGGCATCCGATACGTTCCACTCCTATCAGGAGCACAGATCCCCCTCTTGATCGGCCCGTGTGAAAGGGGCCTTATGCAGAATCCTTTTATTTTCTTTAAATCGGAAAGAATTCATCTTTAAGGCCCCGTTCACATTGAGCGATTTTTATCGCGCAGTAATTCCCGCGATATCACGGCTGTTTACCGCGCGATATCGCTCTTCAATGCTTTGCAATGGGGCAAAGGGATCTGCTGTTGCGGGTCGTGTGTCACTACAGCTGGACCCTTTTTGGAGCGGATTTTGCCGCGATTCAATGGTGTTTGATGCAAGCATTTGCGCGATATCGCGCAACAAATAGCGCAAAATGCAAATCGCGCGACAAACGCGCGATTTGCGAATCGCTCAATGTGAACGGGGCCTAAAGGAGAATTATGAGGTGAGTGATTTTCACTCAGCCTCATAATCTGAGTCGACGTGTGACAATTAAACTGTCGCAGGTCGGCTCAGTAGATCGGAAGTATAGAACTATGGGGAAAAGCCCTGACCTCATAGTTCTCCTTTTAAGGCCTCATTCACACTAGGGACAGTCTCACGAATTCCCCCTTGAGTCATCAGTGTTTATGTGAAATGCCCGCAGCAGATCGGATATTAAGTAATGACCTGCAGATGACCGCCCCTGGACGCACACAGTTTGCATTCAGGGGTGACTATCTTCAGGTAATTACTGCAGGTCCGTTCATCCACAGGTATTCACCGCGTGTCTGATTACATGCGGCTGGCCGCGATGCCTGAAGGTGCTCACTAGCTGTTCACATAAACACCGCTAAGTCTTTGCAGAGGAATTGGTGAGATGCCGGTGTGAATGGGGCCTACAGGTTTGCATTGCCTGGTTACATGCCAGCAAGTGGTTTATTCCTGCTCTGTTACAATGTGACATCATGTCGAAGTGAAAAAGGAAGTGACTTGTGGCTTTCTGACAAATAAGTTCTTTGGAATGTTTGCAATCTCCCTGCCATAGGGGTTACAATGTCGTCATCTCCTGCAATGAGTACACCGAAATCAAACTGGCTTTGTGACCTGTCCTAATTGTGTTTTTTGTTCCCTGCAGTCCGGCAATACGCAGACATCTGCCTGTTCAGCACAGCACAGTACAAGTGCCCGGTCGCTCATATAGAACAAGAGTGAGTCCTTCATCTTCCACACTCGTCTGCTGTATGTTCCACACACACACACACACACACACACACACACACACACACTTCTCGGGATAGTCGCACAATATGCAGCTGTTGCTGTAACATGTCAGATATACACACAGCCTGAAGTTTCTGAATCCACCTCCTTCACGTTTCTATAAACACTTGTATATTTCTACCAATTTCCCAACAGCAGGTCTTGGTTTGAATATATTGCAATACATGTTAAAGCTGGCCAACTGCATCACAGTGATCCCCCTCGCCATACAAAATGCCAAATACTTGTTTATAGCTCACATTAGAGGACCGTGCCATTAGGGGGCAGACAGTTGGAGGGCAGCTATATTTTGTGTATTGTGTGGTAGCTATGTTGTAGATGCTATAAAGTCATTTGATCTGCTCCCTGGCTTTGCACGCGCTCCGCCTCCCTGGCTTTGCGCGCGCTCTCCCCTTTCATCCTACACTGTCCTCTGCAGTATTTCTGCACTCTACATTCTCTCCCCATCTTTCTCTTCTTGCTGCGCTTTGTTTATTTCCTTCTTGCTCCCCTTTATCATTTCTTACCTGTTTCCTGCTGGTACCCCCTGACCTTTTGTTTTCTTATGCCTCCAGTGACCAGGTGACCCCCAGCTCTACGTTCTGTAAAGTTTACACTCTGACTCCACTTCTGTCTAATAACCGGGAGAAGCGAGGTCTGGCCCTGGACGGAAAGCTGAAGCACGAGGACACAAACTTAGCGTCAAGCACCATGTACGTATTGTACGTTGTATTATTTAGATAGACTTCTGGAGACGGCTTATACGATATGACTTTAGATACGCTCTTCCATTGTAGTGTGAAGGAGGGATCCAGTAAAGAAGTGCTGGGAATTCTCGTCTCTTACAGAGTGAAAGTCAAACTGGTGGTGTCCCGTGGAGGGTGAGTACTACTCTGGGGTGTAGGCGAGGAGTGTTGTTCTGGAATAATAGGCTGTGGACTAGCAATTGATGACTTTGTCTCTGCAGGGATGTCACGGTGGAGCTGCCTTTTGTCCTAATGCATCCAAAACCCCCAGAGCCAGCACCAAGACCTATATCCGGTGAGTGGGTTCAGGAAATGCAATTGTTATCCAAAAATTATATGTTTTACTGATAAAAGGTTATTCTTCTTCTATATGCTTTTTATATGTTTACTAAATACACTGATCCTCTCCGGCATCCTCCTGCCACTCCTACCTCACCCTGTGCAAAATAGCATGTGATCATCTCCTATGCAACTGTGCTCAGGTCTGGCGGTCAATTGCCAAGCAAAGGCTGTGGCATCACTGCTCCCTGTTGGTTCTGACACCAGTTGATGTTGGGTACTTTGGTGCCAGCTGCAAGGAGTGGTGGGGGGACCACTGGAAAAGTAGGTCAAGGGGGAGGGGTGTTTAAGTGTTTACAGACACTTGCTTTGCCCTGAATGGGCACTGTCAATGTTTCTCGTCATCCAGATCTCAACACATGATAGCACAAAGTGCCGTCTGCTCTCCCATGCTTATGAACTCCTGTGAAGCACAATGACTCATATGCCAGGCCCTTAACCTCCACTGCAGTACTTGACCACTTTGGTCAAGAACACGCGCACGGCTTGGCATCCACCGTGGGCCCCCAACCACAGTTTAGAAACTATATAATAGAATTTAACCTAAACCATTGTATGGTCCCTTTAAAGTACGTAAACCATAATAATGAACTTCTCTCAAGATATAAGATGCACTATATTAAATTTTTGTCCTAGGGTTTAGATACACATTAAGTTTTGTACGAACACTGCATATTTGTTTCTCACATGCTCAATCTTTTTTTGCTTTCCAGAGTTCCCTCAGACGGATGTGCCTGTTGACACAAATCTCATAGAATTTGAAACAAAGTAAGTGTATACTTAAGGGTTCATGTTCCTGTGGCCAGTCGTGTCGCAGAGATTGGGACGGGTAGGCTTCTCTAATGGCATTTCAGGGAATTCCTAAAGGCAGATCGAGTAGGAGACATCTGTACAAATTAGGGGTAGGGCGTTCCGGAGGATGGGAGAGGCTCTAGAGAAGTCCTGGAGGCCATCATGGGGGGAGATGGAGTAGGGGGAGCTAAGAGGGTGGCTTGGGTCCTATGGTTAGTGATGTAGCTCTGGGCAGAGATGTGGAAGGCCTTTTATGTTTAGTATTGTGAATGTTATTCATTGGGGGTGATTAGATGACAATGGAGAGGTTGGCAGAGAAGAATGGAGGGCACTAAACGGTTGGAAAGGTAAATGAGTCCGGCAGCAGCATTCATGGTGGACGGAACAGATGATAGCCTCTGGAGAGATAGGCCAATGTGGAGGGAGTTGTAATAGTCCCTCGTTGTTGGCTTCATGGAAACTTATCCTGAGTAAAACATTCAAGCTCCCAGTCTGGGCTCTCTTCATATAGAAAGCCTTCAACTCTCTGCCTTCAACATTTTGTGAGGCACTGCCTGGATACTAGTATGCAGATCAGACATTCCAAATTCACTTGTGGCATGCTTGTTCTCGCTCAGTGACTGAGTGTTGCAACCACCAACAGGCAACCATCATTTTCAGAATGTGGCAAGCAATGATGGCCCCCATAACTCTCTCTGCATAGGATTCCTTTCAAGCAAGAATAGAAGCTCCATGTTATATATCTGCTGTGAAACAGGCCATAGAAAGAGCTCCATGTGAAGGACATGACCTCAACCCTGCTTAGCTAAGAATGCTGCAGGCAGTGCTAGGCTTTCTTAGTAGAATGCCCAGCACCATTCCAAGCTCGCTTCTGTGATTCACTATAATCTCAATACAAACATGAGATTGTAGTCCATGACGGGAGTGAGATTGGAGCGATGTCTTATTTAGAACACACACGGGGACCATGGGGAACAAAAGTAGCCCCCCTCCAGAAGGAAGGACAGTGTCAGCACCAATTCAGAGATGATTTGAGGATCTACAGCCGAGTGACACACAAATAAGATACATTTTAAAAATACATTCAAGAACTGTAACCTAAAGGGTAACGCCTGAGTTTAGTGTCACCTTAATACTATCTGGTATCTTCACCTTAATTTAAACCTGTGCTTCGTTCATCTCTGAAAATAAGACCTAGTGTGTTTTTTTGGGGGGCAAAAAAATATAAGACAGTGGAAGGGAGTCCTGTGTAGGCTCCGAGTCACTTCAGTGACTCCCCTGTGACAGTGCTAAGCCAATCACCGAGCTTCAGCACTGTCACATGACAGACGGGGGACGGAGTCGCCCCAGCTATATTTCTTTGCTCTGTACAGCTGTGAAGAGACATTTCTAAGAACTATAGATCTATATTGGGGTATGTACAGAGGGTCATGATAAAGGTTGTCTGAGCCTTGCCTATATCGGGCAGCCAGAGCACACCCCCTTCTCAGCAGCTTATAGGGTTCCTTGAATTGTAAGCCGTCAGGGGCATGGGCCCTCCTTACCGTCTTGTCTTGAATTGTATTGTGATTGTAATGTCTTCCTTATATTGTAAAGCGCTGCGCAAACTGTTGGCGCTATATAAATCCTGTATAATAGTAATTGGGGGGTGTGTATGTGTGCTGGGCAGCTTTGCTGAGTGCAGTGGGAATCATAGGAATGAATGACATCCTATTTAGATGCTTGCATTGTGCATGATGACAATTTAGCTGACGCATCCCCATGCAGGGGCGGCCTCTTAAATGGCCGTCTGCATGCAACGTAGAACAGTAATAGATAGATAGATGCAGTAGTAGGCAACCTCGGCACTCCAGTTGCTGTGGAATTACAAGTCCCATGACGCATGGCAAGCCAAAGGCACGGTGGGATTTGTAGTCTCACCGCAGCTGGGAGTGCCCTAGATTGCCTACCACTAGATGAAGGTGAATTGAATTACCCGTGACATTTTCTATTTCTTTTGTCTCCGTTCAGTTACCTTCAGGATGACGACATCGTCTTCGAAGATTTCGCCCGCCTAAGACTCAAGGGGTTAAAAGACGACCAGGACGATGACGAGGCCTACTGCTAGCCTTGCCTTTAGAGGCTGCGCCCCATTGCCACTGGAGACTCCGCCTCTATTTGCCACAAGTGGATTTCATTCCCTTTTTTTCTTTGAGCGGAGACCTTACACAACTATACACACATACACGCAAGGTGTATTTTTAATGGGCAGTCAGCATTTACGTGTGTGTATGTACATAGCGAGTCACTCAACACAATGGGGGTGGGGCCAGTAGAGTGTACACAACTGCTGCGCAGGCACCGCGACGGAGGTTGTGGTATATGTCGGCGTACTCTTGTCTTGTGGTCTCGTACATGTACACCATCATATACTTGACTGTCTCTATAATCACATTGGAATCAGCACGCACAGGGCTATATGGCAGTATAGGGGTTGTACATAGGACAGACTCTATAGGAAATTCACACGTGTACATTTGTGGGTGGGGGGGCGTTGTAAATAAGTGGCGATCAAACCTTATGTGGTTGCTGCATACCTACTCGCCTGATCTAGCATATACGCCCACGTGTAACTGTCACCCCTGTGTGCACGTGTGACCTGCGCGTACACAAGCTACACACAGTTTTGCTGTGGTGGCCATTTTATCTTTTTATTTGTGTCTATTTTGTAAATCTCCCCAAGTGGGTCGGTACATTCATTGCGCACCGTACGCTGCACTGCCACCCTGCACTTTCCCCCGTCTCGACAATTTTCTTATTTTATATATATTTTTAGGACATAAACGCTGTGAATAAACAGGAAATGCAGAGGTGGAAGATCAAATCCTCGGGCGAGGGATCTCAGCCAAGCTCCTTGAGGGGAAGGGATCTCGGCAAAGATCCTTCTGGGGGAGGGATCTGGAGGCCAGTTAATGAGATACTTGTGACGTCGTGATTTTACTGGAGTTTTTTTTTATTTTATTCTTTTACTGTTTTTTTTAAACCGAATTGAGGGAGATGGAGATGCAAGGCTTCGATCCCTGCGGATAAAGGAGGGGGAACGAGGGGGGGATTACGTGGTCTCGGGGAGTCTTTGAACTGCCAACATTTCTTTTTCTGCCAGGCCTGGATCTGCTCTCAATGGCTCCTCTGGGGTGGGGGGCGGGACTCATTTTGCTTGTAATATGTGAATTCTTTCCAAGCTGGGACACTATTGTGGCATCCTAATTGCACAAATGAGTATCAGACCTGACCCCTCCCTCTGTCCCCTCCTAATCCTTTTTAATATTTTTTATTTTTTTGCCTTGATTCGTAATATATTTTGTCTTTTTGGATGTAAAATGATCTTTCTGTGTTTGTTTTTTAAAAAGCTCCACAGGTTTAAAAAAAAAAAGGCTTTATTTTTTATCTATTTTTTTTTTTTGCTACTATTAGGATGTGAGGATTAAGAATAAAATCTGGTGTATGAATGTGGTCTGTCGTGGTATTCCTTTTTGTGTTGGTACACTCGGCACAGAAAAATGGCATATGAACCCTTTCGCTGCCACTGATGTATGCCATAAGTTGGCACCCCGGACTCCCGGAGGTTACAGCTTTACATTTGTAAAACTGACTTATAAGCTTTACACCGGAAGTGACAGCTGCCCAATCACTTCACAGGCCGGAGTAAGTTTCCCATCCGACGCCCACCCGCCCTGCTTCCTAGGCTCTGCAGCCCCTCCTCTGGGACTGGCATCTCAAGTGTCAGCGGGTAGAGGAGCGAGAGACCAGCGACTGTACGTTTGTGATTTCCCCCATGCAAGCAGCAATGTTTTAGTCACTTCTGCTGTCTGAGCGGTCATTCCCTGGCTGAAGAAGCTGATCAAGCACAATCTCCACTTGATCAGGTTCAATGGGCTGCAAAAGTGAAATTAGGGGTCTAATAGACCCATAATGTCTCCTACTTAAAGAGGACCTGCTGCGACTAAAGTGCTATTACATAAGGGGCTTGGCATGTAGGAAACAGTTGAGCTGTGGCCAGGTCACCAGTGATGACCCGCACATCAAAGTTACCGCTACCCTTCCTGTGATTATCCCAGGTCACAGCTCCCTGTATAGAGGCATTCTTTCTACTGACCCCCATGCATTAATTGTAGCAGGGGATCCCTGACACCTGAAAATACATCCAAGGTTCCTCTGGGGTTGAGAGAGGCTGCTCTAATCTGCTTACTTACCTGGGCTAAGAAACCAACTCTACACCTAATGTGTGCGGTCATTTGTCAAAGCACTCCACCGAAAGTAAAGGAGTGATGGGATGGAAATGAAAGCCACACGCTTGCCAAAGACAACCAACGACTAATAAGGTGTGACTTTCCTCCACACCCTTATCCAGACCTCCCATCGCTGCCTTTCTGAAGAACCCAAATCTTACTGATCTCCAAATATCGAGCACCACTACCTCGATAGGGAAACCTGGCACCGCGCATATCAAGTGTAGTAATGGATCACGAGGCGCACTAAAAACAGTCCCAGTGAGTATGAACGGCCTCCTATACCCGCTCCGTGCTGGAAAGAAAAGACAAGAGTCGTCATGTCTGCCCCCCGTCCCAGGGAGTCTGGAACGCCACCGCTCCGTCTTGGAAAGCAAAGGGGTGCCAAGAGTCCCCCCCCCTTTATAGACTGGAAGCAAAAAATATTCCGTAGATTTCACCAGCTTACAACGCTCCATTCTTGGACAACCAAAGTCATCCAGCAATGCTTCAAAATCCATCTGGTAGAATTTTCCATGAAAGCCAGGCCGGGTCCCTGAATGTTTAATGGGATCCTCTCCAATGTTGTCAACCAATTTCCCTCCCTCATGCCTGGGCAATCCTTCACCGCAAGCGGATGTCTAATAGAGGCACTCACCATCCTAGGAAGGACCTTTGCATGTAGAAGCTGGAGTGACCATGGCCTCTAAGGTTGTACCGAATCCTGTAGTAACAATAGTAGACCACTAGGTGCTGCTGCAGGAGGACGTAACTTATCTTCACCTAGGAGTCAGTGATGCCATTTACTGGAAATCAAACATTTCATCTTCTAATGTTGCCAGGAGAAAAGTATACATAGAGTTCCAATCCTTTTTTCTTCAGTGGCTGACATGGTACTTTGTGTGCTTCTGGAATGACTCGGTGACCCTGTTAATGTTCCAACAAAAGAACTGAACTTTAAAGGAAGCCGCTTTATACATACCTGTCCATCTGTTATTTGCTAAGGCTTGGCATTGTAGCAGAGCTCAGGTGTGTGGAGGAGCGTGTCCCCTACTGGCAGCTGTAGTTCCCATCCACCCCTACCTCACCATTATGTCTTGCAGTGACTAGGGGTCAGCAGGGTGACCTGTTATTTGACCAGCCTGAGGAATCTAAGTAGTGCTGGGAGCTCTGCTGCAGGGTGAGGTTTTGGCAAACACACCGATAGACCGGCATCTAAAAAGCATTTTTATTCACAGGTTCGTTCTTTTATGGTTTGGTTGAACCCCTAAAAGGGTCACCTTAAAGCGAACCTTGTACTGAAATACAGGAAAGAAGTTAGTAGAAACCCCCATACCTTCCACCTGTGCCACCTAAGCAAGGGCTATGTTGTGGTCCTTCTGACGAGATCCAGGGAGCACTGAGGATCCCTAACCAACAGCAGGCTCCTGTACGGTGCTGACTAGTTGAGGCAATAGGAGGCATCTGATGGGGGTCTACTAGGCAGGCAATAGGAGGCATCTGATGGGGTCTACTAGGCAGGCAATCGGAGGCATCTGATGGGGGTCTACTAGACAGGCAATAGGAGGCATCTGACGGGGTCTACTAGGCAGGCATCTGACGGGGTCTACTAGGCAGGCATCTGACGGGGTCTACTAGGCAGGCAATAGGTGGCATCATATGGGGTCTACTAGGCAGGCAATAGGGGGCATCATATGGGGTCTACTAGGCAGGCAATAGGGGGCATCTGATGAGGTCTACTAGGCAGGCAATAGGAGGCATCCGATGAGGTCTACTAGGGGGCATCTGATGGGGTCTGCTAGGCAGGCAATAGGGGGCATCATATGGGGTCTACGAGGCAGGCAATAGGAGGCATCATATGGGGTCTACTAGGCAGGCAATAGGAGACATCTGATGAGGTCTACTAGGGAGGCAATAGGAGGCACCTCTTGGGATCTACGAGGAAGGATGGCTACTATCAAAAGTTTAACTTTGAGTACGATTCACTTTCAAGGAAATCTATACTGAGAGAAACTGGTGGCCTCCATACAGGCTTTGGAGTCATGGTGATCTAATGGATTTCTAATGCATTTATAATGTCTTCTCCACCTTAATAAACCTCCCACTGACCTAAATCCTTGTGTTGCATCATTAGTGACAAGTCGAGAAACCATATCTAGGCTCCACCATCTTTGCTTCCTCGGACGCCTGAGGGCAGAAGAATTTGCCAGTCAGCAGTATCGGGGCCAGGAGATCCTGAACATGCTCCATGGAGTCATCCCCAGCACTCCGGCTCCCAGAATGGAGGATCTCTGAGGCCTCACTACAAAGACTGCTGAGAAGAGAAAGATTTCATTTTGACTTGTTCCTAAGCAATCGAGCTGGATATGATGGTGTCTTGTACTGCACATCGGTATATGATGATGCTGCTGCTAGGTGTATGGTCGTAGCAGTTGGTGTTTTTCACCTTTTTCTATCCTGCGTTATAAGAATGTCAATCGAGCAAATGAGGAAACTGGACATCTGATTCGCCAAGTGTTGCAATTTTCACTTCCACACCGCCTGCCACATATTATATCAGAAAAACTAGACTTCCTCCCCTGTGCACTGGACTTCCTCTTCAACAGTCTACATGGAAGCTGAGAAATATTTACCAATAGCAGAGGATTTCTATATGAATAAAAACAACATTGAAGAAGAGGAACATGTTCCACTTCCCAATAATGTCCCGTGTAGCATTGGCAGTTCGTGTGTTGGTCAAAGAGCGTTTTATGAACTTCATCCACCGTAGCTTTCAATGCCGAAAGTTCAGAACGGATGCTGTAAGGTACAGAGCTCCGGGTGAGACTGATATCTAATGGCCCCTTTACATAAACCCTCCCCGTAACACAAC
>NW_017306822.1:600326-626362 GCF_000935625.1 Nanorana parkeri | reverse complement strand
CCCTCACACCACCCCCCCCCCCCCCCATCACAAACCCCAACCCTTATACTAACCCTTGCTGTGGTACAAACCTTTCCTCTGTAACCCTCAAATTAAACCTCCCTGTAACACTAAACCCTCCACCATAACCCCAACCTTAACACTTCTATTAACCTTACCTGTAACACCTCCCGTTATACCGGAACTTCATGTAACCCCAAGACTGACCATCACTTCAACACTAATGCTAACAGAAACCATCTCTAACACTATAACTAACTCCCTGCAATTCTAACACTAACCTTCCCTATATACCTAACACTAACCTTCCCTATATCCCTAACACTAACCTTCCCTATATCCCTAACACTAACCTTCCCTATATCCCTAACTCTAACCTTCCCTATATCCCCAACTCTAACCTTCCCTATATCCCTAACACTAACCTTCCCTATATCCCCAACGCTAACCTTCCCTATATCCCCAACTCTAAACTTCCCTATATCCCCAACTCTAACCTCCCCTATATCCCCAACGCTAACCTCCCCTATATCCCCAACGCTAACCTTCCCTATATCCCTAACTCTAACCTTCCCTATATCCCTAACACTAACCTTCCCTATATCCCTAACACTAACCTTCCCTATATCCCTAACACTAACCTTCCCTATATCCCTAACACTAACCTTCCCTATATCCCTAACACTAACCTTCCCTATATCCCCAACTCTAACCTTCCCTATATCCCTAACACTAACCTTCCCTATATCCCTAACTCTAACCTTCCCTATATCCCTAACACTAACCTTCCCTATATCCCTAACACTAACCTTCCCTATATCCCCAACTCTAACCTTCCCTATATCCCTAACGCTAACCTTCCCTATATCCCTAACTCTAACCTTCCCTATATCCCTAACACTAACCTCACCTATAGCCCTAACTCTAACCTTCCCTATATCCCCAACACTAACCTTCCCTATAGCCCTAACTCTAACCTTCCCTATTTCCCTAACACTAACTTTCCCTATAGCCCTAACTCTAACCTTCCCTATTTCCCTAACACTAACTTTCCCTATAGCCCTAACTCTAACCTTCCCTATTTCCCTAACACTAACTTTCCCTATAGCCCTAACTCTAACCTTCCCTATTTCCCTAACACTAACTTTCCCTATAGCCCTAACTCTAACCTTCCCTATTTCCCTAACACTAACTTTCCCTATAGCCCTAACTCTAACCTTCCCTATTTCCCTAACACTAACTTTCCCTATAGCCCTAACTCTAACCTTCCCTATTTCCCTAACACTAACTTTCCCTATAGCCCTAACTCTAACCTTCCCTATTTCCCTAACACTAACTTTCCCTATAGCCCTAACTCTAACCTTCCCTATTTCCCTAACACTAACTTTCCCTATAGCCCTAACTCTAACCTTCCCTATTTCCCTAACACTAACTTTCCCTATAGCCCTAACTCTAACCTTCCCTATTTCCCTAACACTAACTTTCCCTATAGCCCTAACTCTAACCTTCCCTATTTCCCTAACACTAACTTTCCCTATAGCCCTAACTCTAACCTTCCCTATTTCCCTAACACTAACTTTCCCTATAGCCCTAACTCTAACCTTCCCTATTTCCCTAACACTAACTTTCCCTATAGCCCTAACTCTAACCTTCCCTATTTCCCTAACACTAACTTTCCCTATAGCCCTAACTCTAACCTTCCCTATTTCCCTAACACTAACTTTCCCTATAGCCCTAACTCTAACCTTCCCTATTTCCCTAACACTAACTTTCCCTATAGCCCTAACTCTAACCTTCCCTATTTCCCTAACACTAACTTTCCCTATAGCCCTAACTCTAACCTTCCCTATTTCCCTAACACTAACTTTCCCTATAGCCCTAACTCTAACCTTCCCTATTTCCCTAACACTAACTTTCCCTATAGCCCTAACTCTAACCTTCCCTATTTCCCTAACACTAACTTTCCCTATAGCCCTAACTCTAACCTTCCCTATTTCCCTAACACTAACTTTCCCTATAGCCCTAACTCTAACCTTCCCTATTTCCCTAACACTAACTTTCCCTATAGCCCTAACTCTAACCTTCCCTATTTCCCTAACACTAACTTTCCCTATAGCCCTAACTCTAACCTTCCCTATTTCCCTAACACTAACTTTCCCTATAGCCCTAACTCTAACCTTCCCTATTTCCCTAACACTAACTTTCCCTATAGCCCTAACTCTAACCTTCCCTATTTCCCTAACACTAACTTTCCCTATAGCCCTAACTCTAACCTTCCCTATTTCCCTAACACTAACTTTCCCTATAGCCCTAACTCTAACCTTCCCTATTTCCCTAACACTAACTTTCCCTATAGCCCTAACTCTAACCTTCCCTATTTCCCTAACACTAACTTTCCCTATAGCCCTAACTCTAACCTTCCCTATTTCCCTAACACTAACTTTCCCTATAGCCCTAACTCTAACCTTCCCTATTTCCCTAACACTAACTTTCCCTATAGCCCTAACTCTAACCTTCCCTATTTCCCTAACACTAACTTTCCCTATAGCCCTAACTCTAACCTTCCCTATTTCCCTAACACTAACTTTCCCTATAGCCCTAACTCTAACCTTCCCTATTTCCCTAACACTAACTTTCCCTATAGCCCTAACTCTAACCTTCCCTATTTCCCTAACACTAACTTTCCCTATAGCCCTAACTCTAACCTTCCCTATTTCCCTAACACTAACTTTCCCTATAGCCCTAACTCTAACCTTCCCTATTTCCCTAACACTAACTTTCCCTATAGCCCTAACTCTAACCTTCCTCTATATCCCTAACTCTACCCTTCCCTATATCCCTAACTCTAACCTTCCCTATTTCCCTAACACTAACCTTCCCTATAGCCCTAACTCTAACCCTCCCTGTAACCCCGAACACTAACCCTCCCTGTAACCCCGAACACTAAACACTAAGCCAATGCTGATGCGCCTTAAAAAAAGGACATAACAATATATCCCGACCACAATCATACGCACAAAGTTTGGGCGGAGGCCGGACTGTATGTTTTTGAAATGCTGAAGAAAGAATGACCATACAGATTGTATGCAGACAGCATCTCCTGTGGGAAGTGAACCCATAACCTCAGGGCCTGGTGAGAACGTCTGCTCTAGTTAAACATGAAGAATACACTACAGACAAGAATAGTAGAAAAGTACAATCTCTTTATTGACAAAAAAGAAAAAAAAAGATCTATGTATTCATATTTCAAATACAATCATTGCGTTCATTGTCGGTTAAGCAAAATACAAACTTGAATCCAAAAAATGAGCGCACACTGATAGACTTCACCCAACACTTCTTTACTGTAAAATGAGATCATTACCTGGAGCTTTCTCACCTGTTATGTCCAGAGATAAAAGATCCCTCCCATGATCACCCATTACTCTATGAATAAGGCCGAATGGGTGAAACATGTTACAGGGTGGGTGACCATGAGACTGGGATCATAACATGTAATGGGCTAGATCAGGGGCGCCCACTATTTTTCGTCTGGAGATCTACTTTTCAAATGACGAGCTCATTGACATCTACCAACGAAAAAACACCTGCATTCAGGGGCGGGAGGGGGCGTAGGCTGCGCAGGCAGGCCCCTCGCCCACAGTGCGATCGCCTGCATTAGTGCCTGGGTTCCAGTCCAGTGCGATCCGCAAAAATGCTGCAAGCACTATTTTTGCAGATCGCACTGGACCGGAATGCAGGCACTAATGTGCCTGCGTTCGGAGTGCGGGCGATCGCACTGTGTACTGGTAGATCGCGATCGACCTTGTGGGCACCCCTGGGCTAGATATTACAATAAAGAACAGTGTGCAGGCGGTTTTCGGTTAGACACCGAAGAATGAACTATGGATGACCGCTGTGGATGGTTAGACACCGAAGAATGAACTATGGATGACCGCTGTGGATGGTTAGACACCGAAGAATGAACTATGGATGACCACTGTGGATGGTTAGACACTGAAGAATGAACTATGGATGACCACTGAGGATGGTTAGACACCGAAGAATGAGCTATGGATGACCACTGTGGATGGTTAGACACTGAAGAATGAACTATGGATGACCACTGAGGATGGTTAGACACCGAAGAATGAGCTATGGATGACCACTGTGGATGGTTAGACACTCAAGAATGAAGTGTGGATGGTCAGACACCCAAGAACGAGCTACAGTATGATTGAGCACTATGGATGGTCAGAAACCCAAGAATGAGCTATGGACAACCACTGTAGACGGTCAGACACATCTAGGAATGAGCTATGTGGATGACCATTGTAGATGGTCAGATACTCAAGAATGAGCTATGGACGACCACTGTAGACGGTCAGACACACCTAGGAATGACTATGTGGACGACCACTGTAGATGGTCAGACACACCTAGGAATGAGCTATGTGGGCGACCACTGTAGATGGTCAGACACATCTAGGAATGAGCTATGTGGCCGACCACTGTAGACGGTCATACACACCTAGGAATGAGCTATGTGGCCGACCACTGTAGACGGTCATACACACCTAGGAATGAGCTATGTGGCCGACCACTGTAGACGGTCATACACACCTAGGAATGAGCTATGTGGATAGCCACTCTGGATGGTCAGATACCCTAGAATGAGCTATGTGGACGATCATACACCCAAGACTGAGGTTGTGGCAATCCTATTGTTATTATAGACCATTGGTCACCAGCAACCGTTTCTGTACTTAGAATGTTGAGTTGTTTTTTCTCAAATCGGATCTTCTGAAAATCAGCCTTTCTATATGCAACAGCATCTAAAGGTGTCCATGGACGTTGGGCAATGGCGATCTGACATCTATATGAAAACCTTCCTAAATGCATTTCCTGCAGTGTGGGAGGAGTTTGAAAACTTTGCCAGTTGCCTATGGTTTCCTTATGAGATTAGTCCACACAGGGACAAACTGCATATACCTCCCCTCTAAATTGCCTAAACATCCATGTATGACTGGAGCTCTCCTATATATGGGCGGGGCTAAAATTGTGATCTTATTAGACGGTGCATGAATGTCCAACCCATTACCAAAGACCAGGTAATCTACTTCTTATAGGACTGACTGCTGCAAGACATATACAAGAAGGTGAAAACTTCAAATTGCCTTTTTATTTTACAAGTTTCATCTGATGTGATTTTGTTCTGCTGAGAGACATTACAGTCTATTACAATAATATTCTGTGCATACAGGAATCAATTGTCAAAGAAAGGAAAAAAACTATGTAAACAGGTCAACTATCCAAAAAGTACACAAGTTACCCACAACTCTTCCTAAAGGAGACCATTTGTCCTGTGCAGAGTGCAAAAACATTATAGATTCTAAATATATATATATAATATAGGGGCTGATTCACTAAAGGCAAATAGCTGTTCACTTTGCAGTGGAAGTTTCCCATTTGTTTAGTGAAAGTGATGAAGCTCTGGTAACTTCTATTACCCAATCACAAGCAAGCCAATATACAATTTTTGTTTATTTTCACTTGCACGTGATTGGTGTTTGTAGTCAGATCCTCCTATCCCTGTCGCAACCACTCAGCTCCATCTTGTGGTTGCCTCTTGTAATTGCACCTACCACAGTCAGCTGCGGGCTGATCAGGCTAACCAGCCTGGCTACATGCCCCTTACAGTCTGGGCATTGGTTGATTGTGCTCTATTTAAGCATCACAAGCCCAGGGCTCTGGGCTTGTGATAGTTCCAGCCTTGCCTTGTCTTTGCTCTGTCTATACAAGCCTGAATGCTGATCCTAAATCCCAGTCCTGCCGTGATCTTGAAACCCAGTCTTGCCTTGGCTCTTTATCTTATACCCGTCTTGTCTCCTGTACTTCTTGTATTAGTTCTTGTCTTGTATTAGTTTCCTGTTCCTGTCTTGTGTCTTGCTTTCAGTTTGTCTGGTACCTTGACATCAGTCAGTACTTCTCCTTGTTCCTGGGGGCCAGCCTGTGGCGTCACCTGATCAGAGCAAATAGTTTAAAGGGGAACTATGGGGTTAGGGCTTTTCCCCATAGTTCTCCTAAGGGTAATGGGAGGACACAAACTAGCGTCCTCCCGTCACCCTAAGCTCATTATACCGCGAGCTGCAGCTCGCGGTATACTGAGACGCTGCCGCCGCAGCTGAAACAGATCCCGACAATTATGTCTGGATCCGCCCAGCTGCGTGAGTGACAGCTGGCTCTGCCTATGTAGAGACAGAGCCAGCTGTACCCGCCCCCTTCAGGCTAACCAGCCTGGCTACATGCCCCTTACAGTCTGGGCATTGGTTGATTGTGCTCTATTTAAGCATCACAAGCCCAGGGCTCTGGGCTTGTGATAGTTCCAGCCTTGCCTTGTCTTTGCTCTGTCTATACAAGCCTGAATGCTGATCCTAAATCCCAGTCCTGCCGTGATCTTGAAACCCAGTCTTGCCTTGGCTCTTTATCTTATACCCGTCTTGTCTCCTGTACTTCTTGTATTAGTTCTTGTCTTGTATTAGTTTCCTGTTCCTGTCTTGTGTCTTGCTTTCAGTTTGTCTGGTACCTTGACATCAGTCAGTACTTCTCCTTGTTCCTGGGGGCCAGCCTGTGGCGTCACCTGATCAGAGCAAATAGTTTAAAGGGGAACTATGGGGTTAGGGCTTTTCCCCATAGTTCTCCTAAGGGTAATGGGAGGACACAAACTAGCGTCCTCCCGTCACCCTAAGCTCATTATACCGCGAGCTGCAGCTCGCGGTATACTGAGACGCTGCCGCCGCAGCTGAAACAGATCCCGACAATTATGTCTGGATCCGCCCAGCTGCGTGAGTGACAGCTGGCTCTGCCTATGTAGAGACAGAGCCAGCTGTACCCGCCCCCTCCCCCGTCCGTTCCGCCAGTCAGCGCTGGAGGGTCGGAGCGAGGAGGGGGGAATCACGGCTCTCTGCCGTGACAGGATCGAGAAGTGAGCGAACGCCGGTATGTTGTTCGCTCACTTCCCGATCTACTGAGCCGACCTGTGACAGTTTCATTGTCACAGGTCGGCTAGAACTATGAGGATGAGGGAAAATCACTCACCTCATAGTTCTCCTTTAAGTCCTGGGGGCATCTAAGTACCGGTAGGCGTGCTTGCCTGCTAGAGGTGAAACAACTCATCGCTATTGGCTCTGACAACGTGCGTCCACAGCTGGTCCTGACAACTGGGTATTATAAAGAAATGTCACCACATTCACAAAGCTAAGAGAAACGTTGCCTGCAAAGTGAAATTCCATTGCAAAGTGAACAGTGCCTTTAGTAAATCAACCCCATTATCTCATTTCATCTAACTTTAAAATAAAAGAATGTGTAAAAAAAGACAAATAAATTAAAAAGTATTACATAGAACATGATGGTGACATATGGAAGGGCATGCAACACTTGAGGAGCCCTTGTGGTCACAGTAACCACAATGTGACTCCAACTATGAAACCCTCAGGATATATCCAGTTCTCATGACGGCATGTGGTCTGAATGGGTCCTGAGTGTCAGACCCAGTGAAGACAATCGTGGGCTTATCTTTGGCTCGGAGTAGTCTGATGTGACTAGGGATCTCCTCTATTTGAAGTCCCAGAGAACCGCAAAGCCATGTACATGCCCTCATATGTTTTAACAAGCAGGAAAAGATGATCAAAGCTTTGAAGACAAAAGACTAAAATGATTGGAGTAGAGAAGTGATCCAGCAACTTCTCTACAATGACCTGGTCCAAAAAACCCGGACAAAGCACAATATAAAACACGGCTAGAAAGCATGACTGAATGGTTATGGATATAGAGCAACCTAGTAACGCATAATATTTCAGGAGAGAAGGTTGATGGTCTTGATGAAGCCGGTGACTTGTCTACTGACATGAGTGTGTCAGAGAGGTCAGGATGGAGGGTGTCCAAAGCTGCAAGGTGACAATAAATGTACCCAAAGATACAGGACTATGGTCTGGAGATCTGACCACCATCCTATAATATCATAGAGTTATTATGGTGTACACATACTTAAGCTCTCTGGCTGAGCGAACATGTTTACACACTTTTCCGCCCCCCTGCTTAGTCTTCCAGTTATCTTAAAGAACAATAGTGAGCAGCTGGAAAATCCATACCAGTCCATTCTTATCTGCTCAGAGGTGACAGCACAGCTAGGGAGTATCCCATAGACTAGGAGTAGGCAAAACCCATTAGGCATTGCAAGACTCTGAGAGCCACAAGCATGACTTCCAGAAGCATATACAGGGTGGGATTTGTGGTTTCACCACAGCTGGAGGGCACTAGTTTGGCTAACCCAGCTACAGACCCACAATTATTTCTCAACCAACTTGTCACCAGGACTGGACAAACATCGTTCGTTGTCGGGATTACAGGACACAAGTCATCACTATAAAATAACAAAAGCAGCTTTTCCCTATATGTCGCTTCCTTACGCTCTAGAGTTTTAGATTTCAGTACCTGTTAAAAAATTATCTGGTTACATTTCAAAACGAGTTATAATTATTGTATATTACAAGCAATGTCCTTGACACGTCTTATTACCTATAACAATGTATTTTCTAGTAAGTTTGACCTTTCCTCTTTATGTTCTATACCTGTTCGGGTCTTATTGCTGGAACTACTTCACCAGTTATTGTGACTCTTTGGTTTACGTATCAGCTTGTCATGAGCCACCATTTAATTATTGTCTGCGGGGGCAAAATGATAGGCTGTCTGCCCCCCCCATAACGTACCCCATAATGTAATGGGGTACTGAACTGACTAACAATATCACAATGGGGTACTGAACTGACCAACATGTTGGTCATCAGAGTGTCCCCTTATATACAAGGTCAGTTGAGTGACCACTTACTTAGATTGTTGGTCAGTTGAGTGACAAACAATGCAAGTAAGTGGTCACTGAACTGACCTCGTATGTAAGGGGACGCTGTAGGTAAGGGAGACTTTCTTCATTGGCCACTATGTAAAGGGGGCATTTACACTGGCCACCAATAAAATGGTGCACCTTCGCTCAGCATTAATGAAGGGGGGCATTTATACTGATGTAAAGGGGTCTTTGGCACTGCCCACCTGTATAAATCATACTTTAAGAGGGGTCTTTACATGATCCTTAATGTACAATATGGCCCCAATATGGCCCAGTGTTTCAGGGTGAGGATGTCATAACCTTTTTACTGATTTACAAAACAGTGTCAGATAGGGTGCTGGCACAATCTGAAATCTCCAGTAAGAATGAAACAAGCTTCAATGAACTTGCCTCTCTAACAACACATATGATTTAATGTGGAGATTGTGTATGAAGTGTTGACCCATTTACTGATGTATCAGCATTACGGCACAGCCAGTCTGAGGTTTCAGTAGGAGAAAGTACATTCTCCTCCAATGATGTGGTATATTGCAGCGAAAGCATGTCGTGACTTCATAGGAGGCAGTAATCCTTCTTGGTTGGGTCATCGCACATTGAACAGAGCAGAAACTAGCTGAAACCTGGACCATGGAAGTGGGTCAGGTGTGGTGACCTTGTCAGAGACGGTGACCGGTCCACTTGTGCGGTGGCGGCACGATGGAGACCTCAGTGGAAGTTATGTTTGTAGAAGGAGTTGGACTTTTCAGCAGCACAAATATTTCAGACGATCCATGTTATAAGCTGTATAAGGCAAAACATCTCCACAAGGCGTCACCAAGAAAACCAAAAAAGCAAGTGACAGATGAGATGGTGCAGCAGGCTTCTCCGAAGGCTTATAGTATTTCAGTTTGACTCATATATGGTTTCCATGTTGTATTGTACGCTGTAAGCCAAAATCTGAGACTTAGCCAGTAGAAGGAACGGTCCTTGAGCGGCAAAGAGTATTTCATGCCACCTTTGCGTAGAAAGCTTGGTATATCAAATGTTTCTCTGTATAAAGTTAAGTTCATATATGCCCCAGGCTGACATAAACCTCAGTGCATACCCACATCTGCCGTTTGAAGATGCAAGCTCTTAGATGTAGTCCACTACTCCATATATACCGATTCTTGTGACGGTGCGGCCACATACTCCATGGATCCGCTTCCGCAAGGCGCTTTGGCCCTCCTCTTCCGGAAAAATAGGCCAACGCCAATTGCCACCAGGACGAGGACAATTGTGACTAGTGAGATAATGGCAGTCTTCATGTGTTTCATCTTGCCGTCGACTTCCTCATTTGAATCTTCTGAAGGCTGACCATTGCCTGAGAAGGAGGAGAGGAAAAAAAAGGAAAACAAAGGTAAATACATTAAAAGGTAAAACTGCTGATGTGTTTGGCAGAATGAAAAGGGTTGGAGGTATTCTACAGTCATACATGAACGTCCATTCAGCTTCACTCTTCTATTCAGTTTTGTCCTTTTTGCCCTCTTTTCACCTTACTTCCCTCCCGCTCTCATCCTTTTCTTCCCAATGTGCTTTCCCTTTTCCTTCCCTCTCATCTTCATTCCCCTCCTTTTTTCCCTCCCCTTCCTTTTTATAACCCCTCCCCCTTTCCTTCCATTTTTTCCCAATCTGTCCCCTTTTTCTTTATCATCTCTCAGGAAAACGTCCACTATTACAGATTATGAGTGATGTATGATAAATCATAAACTTGGGATTTTATAAAGCTATATATATACAAGTTCTTCTGACTTCTGCTATTCATGAAATCATCATGTGGTTTTATGTAGCGATGGAGGGGGAGGGGGGGGATTATTATGAGCCATAACTGTAATGTATGTGTTATGAGGTCTAGAATATACCTTTAAGTAATAGTAAGAGGTAGAATGATTTGCTCATTAGTGCTCATCTGTGTTCAATAATGTGTGTATATATATTTGCTCCTCCCCCATGCCCTCTTACTCTATGATTAAGCCCCATTAGGCAAAACAATGTGACATTGTTTTGCCTGATGAAGGGACCACATTGGGTTTCGGAAATGTTGCTATTAGGGATGCACAATACTAGCATCTGTATCGGTGCCGATACCGAGTATTTGGGCGAGTACTCGTACTGGTCCAAATGCTCCGATCCAGGAACTTCTGGTCAGAGGGAGCATGGAGCCAGCTTCCTTTCCAATCAGGAAAGCAGGTGATGGGTTATGACCCGCCTCTCGGCTTCCTGATTGGCTAGGAAGCCGGATTCACATGTTGCTAAGCAGCCTGGCTTCCTAACTAATCAAGAAGCCGGGCGGCATGTAATGACCCGCCTCCCGGCTTCCTGATTGGTCAGGAAGCAAGGCTACCTAGGAACAAGTGAAGCCGGAATCTTAGCCAATCAAGAAGCCGGGAAGCGGGTCATGAAGTGCCACCCGGCTTCCTGATTGGTTAGGAAGCTTGCTTCACTTGTTGCTAGGTATCCCGGTTTCCTGACCAATCAGGAAGCCGAACGACACCTCATGACTTGCCGCCTGGCTTCCTGATTGGTCAGGAAGCCAGGCAGCCTCTGAAGCTGGTTTTCTTTCGCTAGAACACTGGCTTCACAGGCAATTAGGAAGCCAGGCAATGGGTCATGATCCGCCGCCCGACTTCCTGATAATCGGAGCACAATGCACTGATACTTAAAAAAAAAATATTGGTACTCGATACTGCAAAACTGGTATTGGGGCATCCCTAGTTGCTATATTCTGTGACATCATGCTTATCTGAACGTCAATAACGGATGGATCGATAATGTGGACTTCGGCGTTCTGGTGACCTTACTACATTCTCTGGTTTCTTGGCACCATCCGCTGGCCACTTGTTATTACACATGGCGAGGAGTCGGTCTGGAGGGCAATGGGGCATCTCTAACATGTTACAGAGAGGCTGCTGGGTGGAGTGTCTAACAGTTTTGGTCAATAAGGTTGATTTTAACTTCAAGTGGAAGCGATGTGCAGCTTCGTTGTAAACTATTTCACCCTGCAAGCTAAATCCCTCTGGTTGCTGGTGCCTTGTTTCCTCAATGGCCCTGAAACTAAGCCTGGCAGTGCTGACCAAGTCTGCTCTATGGTTCCAGCATTGCTCATAGCCCATACCCCCCACATTAAATGTGAGGACACCGCGGGACTGTTGACAACACGAAGCAGAGGGGAGAGAGGTGAGCACCGACCACCAGGGAAATGGGGATCAGGTAAATGTAAAACCTCATCACAATACTGCTAGACATAGATGAGTTAACTCTTGCAGTGTAGGGATAGCCCCACTACAAGGGGAGATTTTTCATAGGATCTATTATTACTAGCTTCTCTATGTAGTTTACACTATGTATTAGTAACCTCCATCTTCTATCTCCCTGCTTCAGTTTCACAATGCCATCAGCAGAAGCCAAGCTGTAAAACAAGCCAAATAATCGGTGTAGAGAGACCAGTAAATCTTAATTTTTGAGAAACAAATGCAGCTCTAATCGTGATATTAACCCCCAGCAATTTCCAATGACTACCGTACTTTGCCTACATGATTGCTTGACACGCCTGTCCAGAAAAAAGGTTTTCAAGCAGTTAGGTAGAATGTGCCAGGAGGTAGAGCCAAAATTTAGGTTGAGGAATGGAGACTTAGATATTAAGAGGGTTAGTCACAGAAGGGTGAAGAGTTTGGAGAACGCCGGAGAAGTGAACAATCTAGGACAACATCGCTGACCTGGAAAAATTCTCCAATTATCTCACTTTCCAGTTCAGCTATGTTGTCCTAGATTGTTCCCTTCTCCGGCCTCCTCCAAACTCTTCATCCTCTTATGAATAACCCTGTAAGAGTCTCATCAGCCACTCAGCACTGATGGAACCAATCACTGACTACACAGAAGAAGAAAAAGTTTTACAAGTTGACCTTGAGAGTAAACAAGTTTGTTGGGTTGAAGAACTTAACCAAATATTGCGATATCTTTGAGTTATACCTTGGGCCAGGTTGATGTTTGCCTTGTTGGGGTCCAGTGGTTTTGTGCCCCTGTCATTAGGGGTCACAATGCTAGCTGGAGGTGAAGTTGCTCCATCTTGTGCTGGTTCTATGGACTGGCCAATGTTGTCATTCCAGCTCTGCATTGAGGGCTTCATGCTGGCCATCGGTGCTGTTGTTGGAACCATAATCGTCGTGGTGGAAGGTTTCTCATTGGCACCCTTGGAAAACTCTTTCTGAGAGCTTGAGGAGGCATCAATCAGACACTTCCTGTCTGTAGAGAAGAGGAAAACTATAAGGTCTACAAATTCACATCATGCATAGAAACTGAGAATTTTAGCCATTATAAACTTTCAAAAGTCCCATCTTTAAAAATACCAGGTATTACGAGGTGTCTTTTGTATCTTGTCTTTTAACTTATTATTGCTATTCCTTTTTTTTCTCCTTACCAAGAAAACCCATCACCATGCACTCTTCTGTACCAGGTCAAGTCCTCATTAACAAAGTAAAACCTGGATCAGAGGAGGCTTTTCTATATAACAACTCATGGTACCTGCAGGGCCGGATTTACTCTCTCTGCAGCCCCAAGGCCAGGTTCCTCAATTCGCCCCCCTGTATGCAGGCTGAATACAAGTGTTCTCGGCAACATTGCCGAGATCACTTGTACAACACAAACGGCGGCTTCCCCGCTGTACATTTAGCTCTG
The DNA here is from genome assembly GCF_000935625.1 of Nanorana parkeri. Lineage (NCBI taxonomy): Eukaryota > Metazoa > Chordata > Amphibia > Anura > Dicroglossidae > Nanorana > Nanorana parkeri. The sequence goes on along the minus strand of NW_017306822.1, from coordinate 612,789 downwards.
CTTACCCAAAGCAGGGCTAAATGTAGAAAACGACTACCCGCCCGGCGCCTGGAACTGCATGTCCCAGGCGTTGGGAGATAGGAATTTCAACCCCTGCTGCCCCTCTACTCTCTGCTGCCCCAAGGCCGGGCCTCGGTTAGCCTTGTGGGAAATCCGGCCCTGGGCACCTGCTCTTAGATGGGACTTTCACTTTAAAAGTTTAAACTGGCTGACCGAGTAGCTTTAAGAACAGACTAATAGTGAAGACAATAGCTCTGATGTTTTTAAAGGGTCCTTCCACCTTGTGGTGAAATTTTTGTCATAGATGGAGCCCAGTGAGCTGAGTCAGTCCCTGGCTTTTTATATGTCTTGGATACTCCAATGGTGAGCTCTACCTGCCATAATAACTGACCCTGCTCCTGTCCACCTTGGGAGATTTGTGTGTTCCAGACCACCTTTGTGTGCTCCTGCTCATATTATAAAATGAATAGAACATGTAGCAGGGCTGGTGGGAATTCTTCATAATGGACACATTAGGTGTGCAGACCCGGGAACTCAACACTGAGATCTCACCAACAGAGTTCCCAAAAGATAGAAGAAAATTTCAGTGGCTTTTTAACTGATCAGCACCTACTAAAAACCCAGACCTGACCCTTTGATGAGTACAAAATTGTCTTTCATGGACTACAACAATTTCCTGGAGAATCCAAAATCCAGGTAAAAAAAATAATAAACTCATTAGCTCATCTTCCTCTCAGAGCTCCAGGAATACAGAAAAGAAGATATGCAAATACACTTGACAGGGTGTAAAATGAAGTGTGATGAGCCTATGAATGGGTATGGTCATAGATGAAAAGCCACGAGCAGGTCAGCTGGACCCCAGAGGTCTAAATAAAGCCCAAAATTGGGATAACTATCAGATACCTTCACTAGAAGAACTAAGCTGGCTGGAGAAAACTACGTCAAGCACAACTCCAGCTAAAACTTGTATTTTTGATAACATGGAGAAGGATTGGGACTGACTGCAAGATAAATTGCTGATTCTGAAACCATTATTCCCCCTCTGTTCCTGTGTGATCCCATGCCTTGCACAATGAGAGAGAGCAGCAGTGGCCGGTCTTTATTATAGGAGGGGGCAGAGACAAGACCAGTCACCCAGCACAAAGAGAGAGAGCAGCCGTGCCCGGTCTTTATTACAGGAAGCTCCAGGATTCACACTGGATGACTGCACGGATCTGGAAGAAACACACACAGCTCACCAAGATTCAAGAAGAATACACAGGACTCTTGTATGAGGACAATATTTGCTCATCCCAGAGTTCAGAGTGTGGAAAGGGAAAGCGAGAAAGTGAGAACCCTATGTCAGATTAATCTGTGTCCCTGTTAGGAAGACAGGATGTGAGGTGAAATCTCCCCAACAGAGACACCAATGGCAGTGAAATCCCGACAGAGGTTTTCACCCTTCTAAGCTCTATCTGAAACCAAAAACAAAGGTTTTGGCCAAGTTTGGGCTCTTAGTTTTCTTGGACACCAGATGGGGGTATAAGCAGAAACGTGGCACACGTGAAAAACCACAATTCTGACTTATATCCAAATTAAGTTTTCGAAATCAGAATTCAATCTAATTTTTTTTAGGTGGCCCCAGTCTGCTCGGAGACCTTTTCCCTTTGTCTTTCCCTGTTTTTCCCGATTATTATATGCAAGATACGGATGAGTACAAGGAATGCCGTGTAATAAGAATTCCCCTTTGCCTTCTACTTTATTAGATTTAGTGTCATCTACTAGCATCATACACTCACCTCCGTCAAGGCACTTCATTAGTTCTTGCACCCAGGATAGGGTTTTACTAGCACAGACCACTCTGTTTTTCAACTGATATCTGGAAAAAAAATCAAATTAAAAACTAAAATACAACATTTAAAACTAAAACAAATTCCTATTAAAGTAATTCAAGAATCACTGCGCTAGGTGTGAAAACTAAATAATTAGTTCGACCAGCCGCAACTATGTGTGTGGGTGAACTTATTATATCGCAAGTGAGTTGCGCTCGGTCTCGACAAATAAATAAAATAAAATATGTGCACTCTATAGGACGTGAAGAAGTTACTAAGTTCAGATTCTACTGTGAAACAATTATTACCGAGGTAGTCACTACCGAGATTTATAATTTTTTCACAGTAGAATCTGAACTTAGTAACTTCTTCACGTCCTATAGAGTGCACATATTTTATTTTATTTATTTGTCGAGACCGAGCGCAACTCACTTGCGATATAATAAATTCCTATTAAAGTGTATCTAAACCCCAAACCAAAACTGTAATATATTGCAGCTTATCAATCCTTCAACATGGTGGCTGCATTCGTTTTCTATTATTAGGCTTTTTTTCCCTTTATTTTCACCTGGTGATCCGACCAGCAAGTCTGTTATTCTTCATATTCCTTTACCAGGCCAAGCTGTCCAGCACAAGGGGCCGGGGTGCAAGCACACTTTTTATTACTTCAGGTATTTACCGTATTTTGCGGTCCATGAGACGCACCGGACCATAGGACGCAGGGAGGTCCGGCGCGCCTTATGGAGCACTCGAGACTGTAGCTTCTGTCACAGCTTCTATGACAGAAGCTGCAGTTAGTGACCGCTGAGACAGGTGGCGCTGTGATTAGAGCGCCACGGTCTCAGTGATGACACAGAGCAGGCGAAGAACGTCTATTCTTCGTCTGCTCTATGGTGATCTCAATCGTCGCCGCTGCTCGGGTTTTAATACGAGTGATCTCATTAGATCATTCGTATTAAACGAGCAGGGGCTCCTGCTGCTGAACTCGATCGCCGCCGCCGCTGCTCGGCTTTAATACGAGTGATCTCGTTAGATCACTCGTATTAAACGAGCAGTGGCTCCTACTACTCGCCCGGCGCCCGAAACTGCATGTCTCGGGCGTCGGGATTCGCTCCATAAGACGCAGGCACTTTTTCCCCCTCCTTTTAGGGGGAAAAAAGTGCGTCTTATGGAGCGAAAAATACGGTATATAGCGCCGAGAATTTACGCAGTGCTTTACATAGTTGCACAATCACATCAGTCCCTACCCTCAAGAAGTTTACAATCTACGGTCCCTATCTCACATACACACATACAAGGGGCAATGTAGACAAGAGCCAGTTAACCTTTCCAGCATGTCTTTGGAGTGTGTGAGAAAACCCAGCACAGGGAGAACGTGCAAACTCCTTCAAGATAGTGACCTGATTGTGAATCGGGGACCATTAGTGCTGCAAGGCAGGAGTGCTGACCACTAGGCCACTGTCCTACCCGTAAACACACTGACAGGGGTGCCTACAATGGTCGGCTTTTATTCATTTATGTAAAACTTTTATCCCAGAAGGAAAACAGGACTGGAGAGGGCTTTAACTTCCACACCGTCCTCTTTACCAAAAATACTTTAATCCCTATTCTGCACTGTATCTATGGACATTTTTTTAAATTAGTTTTGGATGGAGGGGAAATCTTTCAATGCGGACACCTGTTTCGGTCAAAGTGGGATTTAACCAAAAGAACTCAATAGCTATCATACCAGGTATTAATATTAAAGGAGAACTATGAGGTGAGTGATTTTCACTCACCTCATAGTTCAAGCCGACCTGTGACAATGAGACTGTCACAGGTCGGCTCAGTAGATCGGGAGGTGAGAGAACACATACCGGGTTCCCTCACCTCTCGATCCTGTCACGGCTCTCTGCCGTGACCGGGGGAGGGGCTGGATTCCCCCCTCCGATCTGCCAGCGCTGACAGGCGGAACGGGCGGGTACAGCTGGCTCTGCCTCTAGATAGGCAGAGCCAGCTGTCACTCACGCAGCTGGGCGGATCCCGTCGTCTAAGTCGGGATCCGCTCCAGGTGCGGCGTCTCAGTATACCGCGAGCTGTAGCTCGCAGTATACTGAGCTTAGGGTAACGGGAGGACGCTAGTTTGTGTCCTCCCGTTACCCCAAGGAGAACTATGGGGAAAAACACTGACCCCATAGTTCTCCTTTAAGCTCAAGAGCATTTGATTGGCATGTGATGAGACTGCTGGGTGGAGATGGTCTCAAGCTGTGATGTCCAAGTGCTTAAAGGAGAACTATGCTTTTCACTCACTGTGACAATGAGACTATCACCGGTCGGCTCAGTAGATCGGGAGGTGAGCGAACACATACCGGCGCTCGCTCACCTCTCGATCCTGTCACAGCTCTCTGCCGTGACAGGGGAGGGGCTGGATTCCCCCCTCCTCGCTCCAATCCGCCAGCGCTGACTGGCGGAACAGATGGGGGAGGGGGCGGGTACAGCTGGCTCTGCCTCTAGATAGGCAGAGCCAGCTGTCACTCACGCAGCTGGGCAGATCCCGGAACAATTGTCGGGATCCGCTTCAGCTGTGGCGTCTCAGTATACCACGAGCTGCAGCTTACAAGCGCTTTCGGGGTCTCAAGAGTACCCTTTCATCATTCTCATTCATGAAGGGGTAATCTTGAGACCCCGAAAGCGCTTGTAACTGAATGGCAATTTGTCATTAAAGGGACTTTTTGCTGAAATTTCTCTTTGGTGTGCTGGTGAAAATTTTTTCTACTACTGCAATTGTTCACGGTGCCGTCCGTGGTCACTACAAGCACCCAGCTGCTGTTGCAGATTTATTTTTGTTCCGGTAAGGAGTGCAGCTAGTTCTATACTAATCCTGTGACCCAAAACTCAGCATTTAATGGGCTATTGCCTGCTATATGCTGACAGTGCAGAGCCACACCCCACTATCTGAATAACAGCTGGCTCTGCCTCTCTAGAGACAGAGCCAGCTGTGCCCGCCCCCTTCCCTGCTGGTTCCTTCAGTCAACACTGGAGGAATAGAGAGAGGGGAGGGGGCAATCCCTGCAGGGAGCGGTGACTGACAGTCAACTCTCTCTGCAGGGAGATCGGGAACTCAGTGATCAGTGGTATGTGATCGCTCAGATCTCAATCAATAGAGCCGACACGTGTCAGCTGCAGTGTCACACATCGGCACCATTTATGGGGATGAGTGTATTTCCCCATAATTCTCCTTTAATGGCATGTACAGTATAACAAGCTTGAGAATAGGTCATTTCAATAATCGTTTTTTTACCTTATAGAGCCTAAATGTGGGCAATTTATGTATGTATTCACTTTTCCATCTATTACTTTCTTGCGCCAGTCAGGAACTTCTATCACCAGTATATTCATGCAGTCTGCACAGCGTTTAGCTTGTGAGCCTATCTGGGAGGTACCTGAGGAGAGATCAGAGAAGTTTCATGAATCACTCATCTATGGACAGGTTATGGTTCTTAAAATGGGCCTTTGACTACCCTGAATGATTCCAAAACAAAGATGACTCCATCCTACCAGAGAGAAAAGTCGGGGTGAGGACTGTGATTTCGGGGAGAGACAGTAAAGACCTGGGAGGGTTATGCTTACACGTTACAAGGCATGCTGCACTTAACATTAGACATATACAGTATATATGATGTTAGAGCCACATTAAAGCAAGGACTACAGGCAACAAGTAAAGCCAATCAGTACGCGAATATTATCCAGGAAACATTGCCCTGTACTAGAGTTAGAAGAGCCACAAAGGTTACTTTTAGAGTGAACCTCAAGGCAAACACACAAATATATGCTTGACATAAGTACAACTTTACTGCTTTATCTGCCAAAGATTTCATCATTCTGTACAGTGCGTTTTGAGATATACTACAAAAAGGTACATGCACCGCACTCCGATATCCTCCACTGTTGTTTATTTTTAAAAGTATCACATCACCATTTTGGGCTCCTCCCTCTAGAGGTCAAAGAAGTCACATCACCTGCATGAGCTCCTCCTTCTAGGGGTTAAAGAAGTCACATCACCTGCATGAGCTCCTCCTTCTAGAGGTTAAAGAAGTCACATCACCCGCCTAAGCTCCTCCTTCTAAAGGTTAAAGAAGACACATCACCCACCTGAGCTCCTCCTTCTAGAGGTTAAAGAAGCCACATCACCCGCCTAAGCTCCTCCTTCTAGAGGTCAAAGAAGTCACATCACGCGCCTAAGCTCCTCCTTCTAGAGGTCAAAGAAGACACATCACCCGCCTGAGCTCCTCCTTCTAGAGGTCAAAGAAGTCACATCACCCGCCTAAGCACCTCCTTCTAAAGGTTAAAGAAGCCACATCACCCGCCTAAGCTCCTCCTTCTAGAGGTTAAAGAAGCCACATCACCCGCCTGAGCTCCTCCTTCTAGAGGTTAAAGAAGTCACATCACCTGTCTGAGCTCCTCCTTCTAGAGGTTAAAGAAGTGACATCACCCAGCTGAGCTCCTCCCTCTATCAGTTAAAGAAGTCACATCACCTGCCTGAGCTCCTCCCTCTAGATGTTAAAGAAGAGACATCTCCCACCTGAGCTCCTCCTTCTAAAGGTCAAAGAAGTCACATCACCCGCCTGAGCTCCTCCTTCTAGAGGTCAAAGAAGACACATCACCCGCCTGAGCTCCTCCTTCTAGAGGTTAAAGAAGCCACATCACCCACCTAAGCTCCTCCTTCTAGAGGTCAAAGAAGTCCCATCACCCGCCTAAGCTCCTCCTTCTAAAGGTTAAAGAAGACACATCACCCGCCTAAGCTCCTCCTTCTAGAGGTTAAAGAAGCCACATCACCCGCCTGAGCTCCTCCTTCTAGAGGTTAAAGAAGTCACATCACCTGTCTGAGCTCCTCCTTCTAGAGGTTAAAGAAGTGACATCACCCACCTGAGCTCCTCCTTCTAGAGGTTAAAGAAGTCACATCACCTGCCTGAGCTCTCCTGTCTGTGACCTCCTTGGAGTTAAGTAGAGGATATCGGAGTGCAGTTCATGTAACTTTATTAGCTGGCAAGGACCTGTATGTAGATGGAACCCAGAGTTGGAGAGATGCTGTTGCAAAGACCCCGAGCTGAGCACTATGGGATTATGTCAGTTTTTTTTCATATACTCTCATTTTCCACACTGTACATCCAGACCGATGACACTTGTAGTTCCTCATTACGCAATTCATCATTCCGGTTCAGCAATTCAGCTTCCTGTGTCACCTCTCCCCCTCCATTCTCCTCCCTGAACAGTGAATCATCATCAGCTCTATCCACAAGGCAGGGAGGTGACCCAGAAAGCTGTTGTTTCAAACTGGGAAGTAGCAGAGCCATTTTACTGACTAGCAGAGGTGTATCACAAGAATGGCTGGCCAAAAATAAATACCCCTAGATGAAGTGCGGTGACTAATGCCACACTCATGGCTGGAATTATTCCCATATAAATTGTTTCCTGTAAAAGGTCCCATTTTGCTGGCCAGGGGGGTGAGATACGGGCAAGGCAGCATTATTATGACTACGTGATGAAGATTATCTATATGTGTTGTTTGTGTCTTCTGTGAGTCACCAATGTTGGCCATTGAAACTTTCCCATGAGATAAGATTGCTTTTTATTTACTGCTGCCGGTATAAAGTAAAGCAGATGGAATGTGGAGAATGTCAACTTTCACACACAAGAACTATTCACCTTGAGGGGGATCCTCAGGAGAAAATAAGATCAAACCCTCGATACTGTCATGAGACTTTCCTTAGTTTTAAAGTGGAACTCCAGACGTAACTTCTTTTTTAGAACAAGCAAAAAATGAGGCGCTGGATTCAGGATATCAGGAGATCAGTCAGACTGGTATAAGGCACGGTGGCTCTGGTAAGGCTGCCCTCAACAAAAACAAGGTGTCCCTCAAACAAGGGGGCCCAGATTTAAAGATTCACATGAACAAAGTCTAATTAGAGCACCAAGAGAGTCAGAAAAGATTTTAATATTGATATTTGTTCACAGAATTAAAAACAACATAAAACATCCAACGTGTTTCGGGGGTTTAAAGATCTTCCCCTTCTTCAGGACTAAAGAATGGACATGCTGAATGAACCCGGAAGCGATGATCATTTGGTCACTTCCAGGTTCAGTACTGTAATTTCCAGGAATTAAGCTAATCGTGCACGATCGGTGCTTGATTTGCTTTAGTGGAGTGCAGGGGGAGACATTAGGGGTCTAATAGACCTCTAATGTGTAATTAAAGAGAACCTGTCAATTGAGGACCTGTAAAGGATTTTAAAGCAGCACCTATGGGCAAGTTTTTTTTGCCATTCTACAGGCACACGCAACCTCGAGACTAGACATTTGTAGTATCTATTTATTCAATGTGGCATGATGATGCCCTAGTCAGTGTGGCATTATCTAACTAAGGTGTCATCACATACAAACATTTAACGTGTGCATATGATGATCCCTTAGTTGGATAATGCAGTGAGCAGCCAAGCCTAATAAGTGTTGCAAAAAAGTCTCTTACAGGATAGGCTGCTTAGTTTACAGTGGTCCTGAAATAGAGCTGACGAGGGAGGTGATGAGGGAGCATGAAGTCGGCTTCCCGGCCACTCAGAGAGCCGGGCGCCGCATCATTACACGGCACCCGGCTTCCTGTTCGGCCAGCTTCCCGACCAATCAGGAAACCGGCCAGTGAGTCATTACACGCTGCCCGGCTTCCGGATTGGTGTGGCGTCTTGGACCTCTTGAAGGAGGTGCTCAGTGACGAGGGAGCATGGAGCCGGCTTCTCGGACGATCAGGAAGCTGGGCAGTGTGTAATAACTCGCTGCCTGGCTTCCTGATACCGGAAGCTCGGGTATCGGGCTAGGCATCACAGCATTTGGGCCCAAATACTCGGCACCGATACCGATACTAGTATCGGTGTGCATCACTAGTAAAACGAAATATACATATACACAGATCTAGACATGAAACCCAAAAGAGGGACTGTGGGGAATAAGGGACAGAGGGAGGTGTAGGACATAAAATGGTTCAGCAGTGATAGTGGACTTTGCACGTTCAGCTGATCTTCTGGAATGCACCAACATAAGAGAATTGCAGATTAGCAAATGACACATTCTAACTACAACACACCTAAAACATTCCGGCTTCTCCACCTACATTGTGTAAAATGAGAAATCCCTTTGTAGTAGTTGAAATAAAACAGACGACAATCTGAACCTATCAGCCAGCAGTGATATGAGATCAAGGTGGTTTGTCCTGGTTTCTGTTTAACACAGAGGGGGGAGGGAGGAGGCAACCCTGGGGAAGTGGGGCTCTACTTGAACCACATGGAAGAGATCCAAGATCACCAGGGTGCAGTGCTTTTTTTCATGTGATAACATAGCAGAGCCCCATTAAAAGGTCTGAATATTTTAGGGGTCAGTATTATGTAATGCAGGGTTCAGGGGTCAGTAGAAAATAACGCGAAGGTTGGAGGTCAGTTGTATGTAATACAGAGTGCAGGAGTCAGGCGTAAGTAACGCAGAGATCAGGAGTCAGTAGCAGCTAGAGCAGAGTTATGAGGTAGTAAGTAGTAGTAAGTAATGCAGGGTGCAGAGGTCAAGGGTAAGTAATGCAGAGTGAAGGGGTCAGTAGTATGTAAAACAGTGCAGAGGTCAGTAGTAAGTAACGCAGGGTTCAGAGGTCAGTGGTAAGTAACACAGGGTTCAGAGGTCAGTAGTATGCAACGCAGAGTGCAATGGTCAGTAGTAAGTAACACAGGGTTCAGAGGTTAGTAAAATGCAAAGCAGAGGTCATTAGTAAGTAATGCAGCGAGCAGAGGTCAGTAGTATGTAAAGCAGAATACAGAGGTCAGTAATAAGTTACGCAGAGTGCAGAGGTCAGTAGTATATAACGCAAGGTTCAGGGGTCAGTAGTATGTAAAGCAGATACAGAGACCAGTGGTGTGTAAAGCAGAATCCAGAGGTCAATAGTATGTAAAGCAAAGTGTAGAGGTCAGTAGTAAGTAATGCAGAGTACAGAGGTCAGTAGTATGAAACGCAGAGTGCAGAGGTCAATTGTAACTGGAGGCCATTACCTAAAACTGGTAGGAAAAAAATTCCAGCACAAGGGGCGAAGGGGGTTCTTCACAGTAAGATCAGTTAGGGTCTGGAACTCACTGCCACAGGCGGTGATTTCAGCAAATAATGTGGAATTGTTCAAGAAACTTTTGGACGATTTCTTAAGGGACCGTAATATACAGAGGTACAGGTACTCCTAGAATGAGATCCTAATAGGTTAGACTTGATGGACTAATGTCTTTATTCAACCTCAAATACTATGTAACTAAGTAATGCAGAGTACAGAAGTCAGTAGTAAGTAACGCAGAGTACAGAGGTCAGTAGTAAGTAATGCAGAGTACAGAAGTCAGTAGTAAGTAACGCAGAGTACAGAGGTCAGTAGTAACACAGAGTGTAGAGGTCAGTAGTAAATAATGCAGAGTACAGAGGTCAGTAGTAAGTAACACAGAGGTCAGTAGTAAGTAACGCAGAGTACAGAGGTCAGTAGTAAGTAATGCAGAGTACAGAGGTCAGTAGTAAGTAACGCAGAGTACATAGGTCAGTAGGAAGTAATGCAGAGGTCAGTAGGAAGTAATGCAGAGTACAGAGGTCAGTAGTAAGTAACGCAGAGTACATAGGTCAGTAGGAAGTAATGCAGAGGTCAGTAGGAAGTAATGCAGAGTACAGAGGTCAGTAGTAAGTAACGCAGAGTACAGGGGTCAGTAGTAAGTAACGCAGAGTGCAGAGGTTAGTAGTAAGTAACGCAGAGTACATAGGTCAGAAGGAAGTAACGCAGAGTACATAGGTCAGTAGTAAGTAATGCAGAGTACAGGGGTCAGTAGTAAGTAACGCAGAGTACAGGGGTCAGTAGTAACTAACGCAGAGTGCAGAGGTCAGTAGTAAGTAACGCAGAGTACAGAGGTCAGTAGTAAGTAACGCAGAGGTCAGTAGTAAGTAACGCAGAGTACAGGGGTCAGTAGTAAGTAATGCAGAGTACAGAGGTCAGTAGTAAGTAACGCAGAGTACAGAGGTCAGTAGTAAGTAATGCAGAGTACAGAGGTCAGTAGTAAGTAATGCAGAGTACAGAGGTCAGTAGTAAGTAACGCAGAGTACAGAGGTCAGTCGTAAGTAACGCAGGGTTCAGAGGTCACTATTATGCGGCACACAGTGAAGGGATCAGCAACAAGTAACGCAGAGTGCAGGCCCCCCTCCCTCTCTTTTCCTTAACATACGGGGTTCTGTAGTCCTCAGAGATTACTGGGAACAAAGTCTCTCATAGCCTGATCTGGCGGGCGGTATAGATCGGTTTATGGCGAGTGATCTGGCAGGCGGTATAGATCGGTTTATGGCGAGTGATCTGGCAGGCGGTATAGATCGGTTATTTTTCTCACACACACACATCAACAACAGCAGCTCGCAGTGTCTCCCCTGACCTCGTATGTGGACGGTATGGGCCCCGTCTGCTACTGGTTGGGTAATCCAGGATGTGATTGGACATAAAACTGGCCGCATGCCCAGCACAGGAGAGAATTCTCTTCCCGTTGCGTGCGAGATGCTATTGTCTGCTCTCGTCTGCTGAATAAGCACAAACTCTCTACGGATTAACAGTGCTCGGAACAACAAATGTACACATAGGAATCAGTCATTCGTCTGTGTATACAGGAACATGTGACATATTGTATGCGGCACCATGGCACAGGAACATGGCAAAGCTTCCTGATAACATCACAGCACCCTGCCTCAGTACTCCTCTCTAGAACCCACAGTCCTGATGAAGGCAGTGGGCGGGCTTTTGGAGGAGCTATGCAAATATCAAAATGCCTTGATGGGTGGGTGTCAGTCTGGAGGTTCTCATGCATTTATGATCCTTTCTTCACAATCTACTTAAGAAGATCCCGAGGCTGCTTCAGAGGAGGAGGAGGAGGTTTGGTTTGGAGCCCGGGGCCCGACCTCCCAGGGACCTCATGACTGCCAGATAAGCATATTTCCCAGACTACTACTACTGCTGCTTCATTGTCCCTGGCGTGACGCCTTCCAGTAATGTGCACATGTAACACCTCCAGGTTTTATTTCCTCTCACAGAGATCGCAGGACTCCCCTGACAATGCCTCCCTCTGCTTCTCTCTTCCTGGACTGAGCCTGACCGGCGCAGAGAAAACACAATGATGTAAATCCCGATGTCTGTGCAGTTCTTGGCTGTGTTCACAAATGTCTGTCACAGATCAGCCCCTGCTGCAGTCTCTCGCTGGGTGACTGCCTACAAAGTTGCAATGTTGCAGTCTGATCACTGGGGGAGGGGAGACCGAGGGAATGTCTGTGAAGGTTCTCTTTCATCCAGGTCAGGGTATATCTGTAAAAGATAAGTCAAGACAACTGGACTGGCTGTATTTTTCTTGAAGACGTTTCACTGGACATCCAACCAGCTTTCTCAATTCAGAATGACTTGTACGGAAATTCTCTGGGGATACATTTGGTGAATATCGCTCCAATCCACATAATCTGTTAATCATAACCAGCAGGTAAGGTGATGATTGCTTCTGCATGATTGGAGCCAGCAGGTGTTACTAAGCCTCCCGGAGAGAGGTGTTCAAACAGCATTGTATGTGGCAGACAATCGATGTCTCACCCCC
>NW_017306822.1:590670-599850 GCF_000935625.1 Nanorana parkeri | reverse complement strand
TCTATTCAAGCTTAGCGATTACCTTACATCCATGAGGTCTCTGACTCCATGTTAGAGAGCCCAGCCTCTCATGTCCCCCAAATCCACCAGCTGAGCATCCTTCCCACACTCTCCACATGAGTAGGGAATCATGTCTCTGAAGAAGTCAACAGACGTAACGTGTAGGGTGGCGCATTCACCGAGGAAAGGTTGAGGATCTCTAACTACAATGAGGCCATTTCTATTTACAAGGTGACAACCGGTGACCAGCAATGGATGCTGAAAGATCTACTGGACAGATTATGCTTGACCAGCTTCCTCCCTGACCTCTGTGGCCGGGAGATGACAATTCAGAAACTGGAAGTGACAAGATCTTCACCACTTCCAGATTCAGTCAGCGGACATCCACCAGCTTCCACCTGCTTTAGTGGGCATCCATTCTTCCCACACTGAGTAGGGAGTAGAGAAGCGCTCCCCTGATGTATTTAACAGAAGTAACACGTAGTGAGGTGCAATGACTTGGGAGAGGTGGAGGAAACAATTGTCACTTCCGGGTTCATTCAGTGGGCACCCACCTGGTGAGCATCCTTCCGTGAGTAGGGAAGTGTTCTCCTGAGGTAACGCGTAGGGTGGACCAATGAGGTTCCGGCTGAGGATCTCTTCGCTGGAATTGTCTGCACCTGACAGCTGCGGCTAACTACAATGTCTCCATTTCTATCTCCATGGTAACCATCGCTGACCAGCAATCAATGCTGAGGACGGACGGCACCGGCCGTGACCTCTGCTGGTTTATTGTATTAGACACGCAGCTGCTTGTTTGACTTCTGAAGCCTTTCCAGTTCTTGTCTCCAAAACGTTCCTCCTCCGGGACTGACTCAGAGGCTTCACACAAACAGTCTGAACTGCGTTTCGTTTGCCAAACCTATAATGACATCCAGACGCCACCGCCGCCGCCGTTACGTTAGAGTTTCTGTTATAGATATCGGAAGGATAATCCGCAAACCTTTTCCCTGATTCCAACCCGCTTCTGCTCTGTAGATACACCATCCCATTCTTATGGGCTTTCTCACTTTTTTAGAGTTGAGTGCAGAGATTGTCAATCACAACAGCCAACCCGCCACCTATCTACACCCCTGTGTCTCCTATGCCTCCCGTGTCTCCTGTGCCTCCCGTGTCTCCTGTGCCTCCCGTGTCTCCTGTGCCTTCTGTGTCTCCTGTGCCTCCTGTGTCTTTTTGTCTCCTGTGTCTCATGTGCCTCCTGTGTCTCCTGTGCCTTTTGTGCCTCCTGTGTCTCCTGTGTCTTTTTGTCTCCTGTGCCTCCTGTGTCTCCTGTGCCTCCTGTGTCTCCTGTGCCTTCTGTGTCTCCTGTGCCTCCTTCTAGAGCTGCAGCTCATCAATTTAAAGGGAACCAACCATAATGGAAACATGGACTCTGCCATGAGTGACCTTTAGGGAAAAGCTCTTGCTGACGCTCTTGTTTCACTATCTTGATTTGCTGACCCGGAAGAAGTATGCAGATTAGGAGTTCTGACTTTTTGCTGACTTTATTGCTCTGCCTATATGTTCAAGGTCAGTGACTCGGAAAGTACTGAAGCCAGAAAGGTCAACCGGTGCCGGGACAAGGTCCTTTAGCACCCAAAGGGTCAAAGGGCCCATCCTCCCCTCCCACGAGCTGTTAGCTACATCAGCAGCATTGGTTGAAGGTCCTGCCCTTTTTGCCCTACCCTGCCCCTTTGCTGAAGCGCCAGGGGCGTCCCGAGGCCAGGTGTCACCCGGTCTCTAGACCTGGTGACACCCTGCCGTGTCATCATCGCGCATGCGCGGCCATCTGATTGACACCTGCTGGCGGCCACCTTGGTGATGGACGCCGGCAGGGAGAGGAGGGGACGTTCACCCAGCGGGATGAGGTATGCCGCCGGGTCCCCTCCTCTCTCCTGGCACTGTCGGGCTCTTGGTCCATGACCGAGTGCCTGACTTCTTAGAGGGGTTGACACAAAAATGATTGTCATTTTGGTGTCACCCCTCCAATGGTGCCACCCGGATGCGGGCCACACCCCCGGCACCCACTTTGTGATGCCACTGGCTGGACTCATAGGCATGAGATGGTTAAAAAGGCAACAAACCGAACAACAGACCGACCAACATAAACATATATGAGAGGAAACCGATACAAAGCTCCTTCAGGAGGAGGAAGCTGCTGACCTCCATAATCCCTTCCTGATGTTTATGACTTTCTTGAAGCTGCTCCAGATCGGGGCCCAACGCCTCTGCAGCCTCCTAATCATCCCAATATTGTTCATCTGGTAATTATAAACTATTTTATAAAGATTACAGGACACGTAAACCTCAGGGGTTTGTTCCTCTTTCACATTGAGTCACACATTCACATGATGTAAGACCCATCAGTCTGATGGCTGGTGTCTGAGCCGGGGACGGGGGAAATTTCACTGGAAATCCCCTGAAGAAGGACTTCTCTACTTTAAAGGGCACCCAGCCCTCGGTTTCACCATCTCGATCATTTTGCTTCGTATTTTCAATTTCTGTGCTCCAACTTTAGGGCTGGGTGGGTTAAGGCGTCCATACACTTTTCACTAAGCCTCCTCAGATTCCTTCATCCATGCTATCCACTGCGCCTATCCTATTCCAATAGCTGTCATCCATCCATGCCATGTGATCTCTGATCGCGAATGTCCCATGAGGTTCTATCTTGGGGCTTAATTGTTTGGTAGCGGCTGCACGTCCACCTGAAGGGACGCCAAAGAGAGCTGGAAGGGGCCTTGGAGAAGACAAGTGAAACTAAGAACGAGGGGCCACCAAACGAAGATGAGCCCAAAAGAGTTTGATTGTATTGTATTGGTAGAGATAAAACCAGCAAAGTGCCAACGCATTTCGGAGGCAAGCAAAAAAAGGGGGCTATTAACGCGATTGTATTAAGGTTCCTGAGGATTCCAGGAAAGTGTGGGGAGCAAATGCTGCTAATGGTTGTCGGTGTGTATGGCAGCGTTTCTTGAATTTGTTTTTAGTCTCGGTACCCTTTAAGAAAATTCTCAAGGCACCTCAGTCTAAAATGTAATGGTTTTTAAGGGGGGAACCCATGCAAAAAAAAAAAAATGTGGAGATCCCCCTTCACACCAAAGTCCCCCTTTCCCATCAGAGCCCTGTTTACATCAGGAGTCCCCCCCCTTCATATCAAAAACCCCTTCACATCAGAGGGATGGCCATGATCACTGGGACAGAAGCCCCAAATGTTGCTGCTGTCCACGTATGAGGATGAAGACACCCAATTTGAGTGAGGACACCATTCCAGCGATCACTGCCTAAGAGGGTATTCCCCATCACTTTGAAAATATTCCCTCTCATTTCCTGTTGTGTCTTCAGGATAGGAAGTGAAGGGAACTCTTTCCAACAGGACACCGCCAAAAAACCCCCAAAAATTACCATTACCATTCCCCACTACAAAGGTGGCTTTAGATATACTTTGGGCTTGTATAGCTATAGCAGAGCACAATATAATATGACAGTCTAGAAAAAGGGGAATCGATGAGACTCATTCAAACCCATTAACCCGTTATAGTTATGAAGTCCAACATGAGACAGAACTCGAGCAGAGTGGAGGACATTCCTCAGACTCTGTAGGAGAACGTCACTGGAGGTAAAAATCCCCTTACATACTTGAGAAGCCACAATTGCATTCCTGGAGTGACTGATCCTAACAATTCTGTTAATTGGTAATCCGATCGCCGGGTATTATATCGTATCCTCGCTGTTTGTTTTGTAGCATAAAATGCATATTTTCTGGAGGAACCTGCGTTGTATAGAGAGGGCTTTCTCAACCATCTAAACGCAGAGGAACCCCTGAACGTGGTGTACTAAGTATATACTGTTGTCATCCAGTCTATATAACGAGAATATCACTCTACTCGAAACTGGTGGTCACTAACATGTACTCTTATGTTGGTAACCAGAGGGGAAGGTCAACCCTAGATTTTTGGTTAGTGAGAGAAGGACCACTTTAGATTGGTGGTCATTAGAAAAAGAACTAATGGTCAGTGAGAAAAGGGCCCAATTACATTGGTGCTCAGTGGGAACAATTCTCATACATTGTTGGTCAGTGGGAAGGATGCTTGTTGCATTAGTGGTCAGTGGGAAGAATGCAGATTACACTGGTGGTCAGTGGGAAGAATGATTCTTACATTGGTGGCCAGTGGGACGAATGCTCCTTACGTTGGTGGTCAGTGAGAAGAATGCCCCTTACATTGGTGGTCAATGGGAAGAATTCTCATTATATTGGTGGTCAGTGGGAAGAATTCCCCTGTTTTGGTGGTCAGTGGGAAGAATTCTCATTATATTGGTGGTCAGTGGGAAGAATGCCCCTTACATTGGTGGTCAGTGGGAAGAATGCCCCTTACATTGGTGGTCAGTGGGAAGAATGCCCCTTACATTGGTGGTCAGTGGGAAGAAGTCCCCTTGTTTTGGTGGTCAGTGGGAATAATTCCCCTTGTTTTGGTGGTCAGTGGGAAGAACTCTCATTACATTGGTAGCCAATGTGAAGAATTCCCCTTTACAAATAGCTAAAAAGAACATTGTCATCACTGGTTACTTAGCTAACAGACAGAAACTGCTCACTATTTAAGGAACCCGACAGCCACCTCGGGATGAAACAGAACACTGGTTGAGAAATGCTGGTTTATAATGATGTATGTGCTTATTTCTTAATCATACAAACCTATATGGTAACCCATAGCACCAATCAAGTCACACCAGCTTAGAATAGAGAGCCTGCTAAAAGGTGAATTTTGATTGGTGCTAAGGGATAACTGCCAATGCTTGATTTGGTCCCTGCTGACAGACAGAGGGTCGCGTCTTCAGAAGAAGGGAATGTATTACACTGAACTTCAACCTCCCACCTCTGGAGTGTTGTGGGGTCTTGGCACCTAAATAAAGGACTCCAGGTCTCTGGTCAAGTGCCCTAGGTCTCAGGTCCCCAGATACTACTATCCCCTATAGAGGGTCATCCTGCTAACTGTTTATGTCTAGGATGGCCTCCTCCACATGCAGTCCAAAAACTACACCAGCACTCCAGTTTAAACGTGAAAAAAAGATCAATTTAATGACACATATTTGTCATACGATACAAACACTTTCGGGGCCTCACAGGGTCCCCTTCATCAGGCTCCGAATGTCAAAGTATACCACAGACCACACCACTTATATAGACATAAAACAAGTGCAGTAAAACAGAAGAACCTCCCATCCCTGTGATTACTTTCCCGCCATAATAATTCAAAAAACACTTACAATGAAAGAGTATGCAGCTGGAGGAGGCTGTCACGGCTGTCACGGCTCTTCCACATGGAGACACAATGCAGAACAGGCATTGTAGGTCAGTACTGAGGAGAAGATCAGCTGCAGGGAGACCACTGCTTCCATCTGCACATAATGGCAGTTCTGACAAACCCAAATTATAAAAAAGTTTTATATCCTGCTCCATTGAGCAGCATAGGGCTGAAGTGATAGACTTCCACTGTTGACGGTTCCCAGACTTTGATTTGACCCGCAGCCAGGTCAGGTTCACGCCAACAGCCTTGATGTGATCATATAGGCTTCGTTACCAGGAGCCTCTATTATCTGCCTCTCCTGTATGGCAACCTTTCAGCTCCATTCATATCTGAGTTATGGCAACGTGCATTAAAACGCATGGCGCGATGCAGCAGGCAAGGCACACACGCTGCAACGGACCACAGCACTCACATGCCTTGCGGTACGGTGCGCTGTGCAGTGTCTCATATCTGTCGGTTGGATTGGCAACCCATTTACAATGAACGCACTGTCTCAACCCAAACGCTCATGTTATCATCCAACAGAACACGGGGCAATGCGTGTATTTTAACGCAGCACTAAAATGTGAACGGGCCCCTAATATTTATACTTGCTCCATACAAGCTCCTGACTAATAAAGGACAGCAGCTGCACCAGTTTGTGAACAGACAGGTATGAATCAGAGTTGTATATAAAGGCCAATAAAAAAAAAGACTGGGGATGACATCACTGGTTGCTAGGGATGGCTGGGTCTCGAAGGTTGCAGCAGTAAGGCAATGGACCAGAACTCATTGATTCTGTTTATTTCAGACAATGTTTTGGAACTAGACTTTTTAAATATATTCTCTCTCTCTATATATTAACCTGATCTGATTGGTGTAAATATACATATCAATATATAGCAATGCCCCAGCTAACTCCCTTCTGAAAATGCTATTAGCTTGTCTGCTATACTGACCCATGGTTTCCAAAATTTTGAAGGAGAATTGCAGAAAAGCCAGAATAAGGTCCCGAAGTCCTTATCTTCATCTTGTTCCAAAGTAATGAAGCCAGAGGTTAAAGGTCACCACACACCTTATGATAATGGTACGATAATCGCAAGAAATCCCGCGATCGTACGATTATCGTAAGGTGTGTGGAAGCCGTGCAACCTCTACTACTGTAAGGTCGCACGACTTTAAACTTACGAACATGTTTGCAAACCCGCCGAGCATCGTACGATGTTCGGCGGGTCTGTAGCATGTTCGTAATATAAAAGCCGGACGGGCCGGTGTGCAAAAGCGCACACTGCCCGTTCGGCATTGCGGTCATCGGAAGCATGCCCCTCAGGCAGCGTGGCTTGCGATCATCGCAAGTACGATCTGCCTATGCAAGATAGGCAGATCGTACGTTTTTTTAAGTCTTGCGATGGTTGTAAGGTGTGTGCCCAGCCTTAAGGTGCCCATACACTTTACAACCCTCGCAAGACTTTTGTCTTGCAAGGGTTGTAAAGTACTTTAAAAACCGTACGATCTGCCCATCTTGGACAGGCAGATCGTACTTGCGATCATCGCTTACGATGACTGCAATGAGGGGCGGGCTTACGAGGACTGCAAACGGGCTGTGTGCGCGTGCACACACCGGCCCGTTCGGCAGTTGTCGAACCAGCAGGCCACTAACTCGCCGAGAATCGTATGATTCCCGGCGGGTTTTACTAGCATGCTGGTTTGACGGAAGACCTGCAACCGTACATTAGAAACGGTCGCACGCCTTCCATACACTGCACGATTCTCGTACGAGAATCGTGCAGTGTATGGGCACCTTTAGAATGACCGCAAGAAAACAAGCCTATGCAAAGCCAGTAAAGGTGTGCTCCTATTAGGAAAACCCCATGTCTCTGTGTAGTTTATAATTACATATGGGTGCGGCCATTATTGTTGATGATATACACAGGTTCTGCTTCCTTCCTACGAAGACCACCAGACAACTCTGGTTGGATACATGAGATTTTATCCCAGGGCTGGCCAGAGAGATTGGGGATGTACAGACAACCACTACACCAGACAACCTCTTCTAGGAAGGCATTGCACTACTTTTTGAGAATACCTTTGGGAATTTGCACCTGTGCCAAAAGAGCATCTGCGGGGTCAGGTACTAATGTTGGATGAGAAGACCTGGCTAACAGTTAGGGTTGCCACCTTTTCTTCAAGCGAAACCTGAACACTAGCGACGCACGGACATTTTTTTGGGGGGGGAAGAATGAGTCGCAGCTTATTCATATGTAAATAGCACCGCCCATTCATATGTAAATATCACAGTTGAGACTATTTTCAGTGGGGGGCCAGTAGCCCCTATCTTAATTTTGGTTGCCCCTGTTTGCCTGGCATCTTGTGTCCGGGTTTCTGCTGCCAGGAAACCCGGACTCAGCATTCAAAAGCCGGACTGTCCGGGTGAATCCTGGACAGGTGGCAACCCTACTAACAGTCGATGTTCCAATTCATCCCAAAAGTAGGGTTGAGGTCAGGGTTCCATGGAGGCTACTGAAGTTCCTCCACAACAAACTCCTCAAACCATGCCTTTATGGAGTTGGCTTTGTACACAGTGAAAAGTCAAAGTAGACCACTGCTTCGATCTGCACATAGTGTCAACACAAAAGGGCCTTCACCAGACTTGACAATTTTGGAAGGCCACAAGTTGTATAAAAAGTCTTTGGATGTTGTAGTATTAGGAGCACCCTCCCCTGGAAACACCAGAACTCAACCATTCGCAGGGGTAGCCATATTCTGTTGGCCATATGGTGGGTGGGAAGGTCAGGTGACCACAAACATTTGGCTATATAGCCATATAGTGTGTGTGTAGGTATGTGTATGTCAGTGAGAGGTTGAAAAGGGCAACTTTCCCTGGCTAGGAAGGGGTTAAGCCTTGCCCCAACAGGTACACCTCCTATCTCTCTCTATTAATTAGCCTGCACCTGATAGTGACTGAGAGAGGGCGGGAGCTCAGAGCGAGATCCAGGCTGCACTGGATGGACACAGACTGGAGAGTGTCTGCATATCTGGGGTTCAGTAGGACGTAGTGAGGGACACTACTGTTTAGTTAGCCTCCTAAGGTGGAGTAGGCCTTTTTATTTGTGTTACTTTTGAGTTCTGCCGGAAATGGTTTGTTTAAAAAGGGGAAACGTACCCTGTTGATGATAAGAGACTTTTACGTTGAATGCTATAAAGCTGCATTTATTGCAGGGATCTCATTTCATCTTCCTGCAGACTCTGTATGGCAATGGTACAATAACAAAACATGCCTGCTGGGATAAATCCTTGAACAAGTCTTGCCTTGTCTACATTTCCCAGTGACAGACATATCCCGCAGCTAACCAAAAACATTGTCTAATTTACCACCTAACAAGTGCAGTCCTTGATGTCTCCAGGAACAAATCTCAGTAATAGTTTGTGACAGTCCCGTTTTCCCTAATTCGTTATGGTATAGAATGTTTGACTACCAAGGACAGGTTCCCAACGTCGGGGTCGTGCCCTCAACTTGACCACCTATGATGAATCTAATACATTATGGCAATCAAAGGACTGAAACAGCAGGAAAGGCGTATATTTTTAACATTTAACCAGCAGCCTCTTCACCATACACAAACAAAATATTTTAGCTTTATACCCAGGGCCAGATTTACTCTCTCTGCTGCCCCAATGCCAGGTTCCTCAATGCACCGCCCTCCAATGGAGAATGGCAACCAGATAGCAGGGATGGCAGGGTTTTATTTTTTAATTATCATTTTAATTTTTTTTCTTTTAATATTTATTTATTTTACTTTTTAAAATTTTTATTTATGTGATCTTTTGCTTTTTTTTTTATAATTTGTTTTATTTTATTATTTTTTACTTTTCTTTTAGCACT
>NW_017306822.1:588303-590240 GCF_000935625.1 Nanorana parkeri | reverse complement strand
ACAGGACCCCGATGGGTTAAAGTGGACAACCAGTAAGTATCAAAATACATGCCAAATGGTCATTAAAAACAATAAACAGTCATAAAAAAATACATATCCCTCTCCTCATATCCCTCTCTGTAGTAAATGTAGGATTGGGGCATTTTGGGTTAGTTCACACAGGCTGAGGTTTTGTAGACACCTGACCATCACAGCTATAGGAGGAGCTGGTTGGACATCCCGTTCCAAAACCATGGACATTAATATGAAGTTGACCTCCCGCTTCCCAATTGTGTCTACAACAACCCCCACTCTTCTGGGAAGGCTTTCCACAAATGTTTGGAAGGTGTTTGTGGGAATTTGTGTCCATTCAGCCAAAAGAGCATTTGTGAGGTGTCACAGTCTGGCGACCGGGGCACACAAAAAGACTAAAAGTAGCGTGCAAAAAATGGTGTCTGGGATGAAAACAAAGGAAGTAGGTGTCTGTGCGTTACCGGGGACGCACTAGAGGAGCTCAGCACACGGGACACTTTGTTCATTTTCAAAGTCCTGATGAAGAGGGATTTTCCGGGACCTCAAATAGGTTTGACTTTCTCTTTACCATTTGTGGAAATATTAAAATCAATTGGACTCTCGTGACCTTTTGTTTGGTGCATTTTTGATACAATTACACATGGATTTCCCCAATTGGGTGATCCCTATTACATGCCTCCTCCCCCCCCCTGTTTGTGGAGAACTGCCGAACACAAGCCATTCGGCTCAACTGAAGATACGTCTCTTCTTGGTGAAGGGTCAGTGTCCCGTGCCTTGCCCTTACTTTTCTTTGATCAACTAAAACCTAACAGCAGGGCCGGATTTACTCTCTCTGCTGGCCCAAGGCCAGGTTCCTCAATGCACCCCCCTACCCACCAAGACCAAAGCACGGCTACATGTAGAAAATAACCACCCGCCCGGTCATCGGGAGATAGGAATTCCACACCCCTGCTGCCCCTCTACTCCCTGCTGCCCCAAGGCCACGTTCCTCAATGCACCCCCCTGCCCACCCTCCCATGGAGAATGGCAGACCTGCAGGCTGCATACAATGTCGCCGAGACCAAAGCAGAGCTAAATGTAGAAAACAACTACCCACCCGGTCATCAGGTGATAGGAATTCCACACCCCTGATGCCCCTCTACTCCCTGCTGCCCCGAGGCCGGACCTTGGTTGGCCCTGTGGGAAATCCGGCCCTGCATAAGAGGGGTTAAAACCATCAGCACTTCATCCAAAAGTAAAGAAGTTTTAGCTGGAGTTTCACTCTGACAATAAATGATTAATAACCCAAAAAATATACCATCACCTCCTTCACACCTTCACGCCAGTGGGCGCACGTCAAGGAGCGCATAACACATCGCAGAGCTTGCTTTTGTTTTCCCCTTTGTTTGTTTAACACCTTTTTACCTATATGCAACAATTGTGAGGTGTTAGAGCACGCCAGGGTGCACCAAAATGCAACTTCTTTTTTAATCCACTGATCTGAATATTATTATTAATATACAGGATTTATATAGCGCCAACAGTCTGCGCAGCGCTGTACAATATAAGACATCACAATCACAATACAATGCAAGACAAGAAGGTAAGGAGGGCCCTGCCCCTGAGGAATACAGTAGGACCTCGGAGACAACATGTTCTGTCTATGCATTGGAACCACTTTGGGCAATGGGGCTAGTGCGAACGAACCCTAAATATATACTATATACATAAATGTATTTATTAAAAAAAACCCCCAACATAATAGCATAATAGTGCCAATTATACATTCATAAAAATAAAATGAAATAAATACATAATGTGTGTATATAAATATTATCATAATCATTTTAAAAATAAAATAATCATCATCATCATCAATAAAAACAAATAATACAAAAATATATATAATAATAATAATAATTATAAAATAAATAATAATAATAATA
>NW_017306822.1:587633-588285 GCF_000935625.1 Nanorana parkeri | reverse complement strand
CTCAGCCCTCCTCGGAGCCCCTCTCCTTTCGATTCTCTTTCAGCAATGAGGTGTCTGGCTTCCTGAGGAGGACGTAGTTTCACTTTTGGCTTGGACTTTCCCATTCTACGTCATCCTGTATAAGTATCCATCATGCAAACGCTGCGGTGGCTGAATCTCGACCGACCATACAGCAGCTGCTCCTGTAAAATTCCCCGCCACGCACAGTGCGAAGGTCTTCTCCTGATACTGCCACTTGCCTGGAGGATATGTGACTATTGAAGTGACACTACACTCCGGAGTGAAATCCTAAAAATACATCCAAGTACCTGAACTATGAACAGTATAGAGATAGAGAGCCGCCAGCTGTCAGATCCCGGCCGAGCGGATCGCTCTCTCCTCACCGCTCAGCCATCCTAAAGTGACAGCTCCCTCCTCTGCCCCCCCGCCAGCTTCAGCGCTTCTCTTCGGATCCCCACTTCCTCTGCCCAAACAGGCGGGGGAGAGCAGCAGGGATCCAGAGGAGAAGCTGCAGGCGGTGCCACCCCACTTCTCCGTGCCGTGCTGAGCCCTGGCTGCGCCCCCCTTTTAATCAGCGCAGTTCCATTGAAAGCTGTATGGAAACCGCACTGATCAGCATGTCACAAAAGGGTCAGCGAGCAGTTCAGGGGGG
>NW_017306822.1:583428-587065 GCF_000935625.1 Nanorana parkeri | reverse complement strand
GGGGCGGTCCGGATCACGCTGAGCCACACAAACGCAATGAACGGTCCCCATAGCAATGTATGGGATCGTTCATGTCGGCGGATCCGCGCGGCCGAACCGCCCCAGTGTGAACGGGGCCTAAAGCTGAACCCCGCTTAGAGGTGATCATTAATACATCTTTTTTCATTTGTGTTTTTTTAATGTAAGTGTAAATACCTAAATGTATCCTGGTTTTAGTCTCCGCAGTCTACTGTACAGCACAGCTCAGACTGTAGAGGAACATAAAACACAAGGAGCCTATCCGGTGTGCTGAAGTGCTAGAGACATGCTGATAGGAGTAGAGAGCAGAAAGGCAGGGGGTTGGGCTCATCAGTCCACTGCTTCTCTTTTCACTGTCCAGTCACAGGGTGGGGGAGGGACAAGACCTGTAAACATTAGTGAACTTCAGCACAGAAAAATCTCCGATGCTGCCAGACAGGACTGTGCTCTATGGCAGAGCTGTACATCTCACAGTCCGGATGGACAGAAATACAAATCCTTTGGCAGGTAGAACGGCTCCCATAGATGTGTATTTAGCTGTTTCCCTGGAGGTCAGCTTTAAGGTTTCAGTGTTTTCTGAGTCATCAACCAGGAAGAAGCATGTCTCATCAAGGACTTCTGACAAGGTGGTGTCCCCTGGGCAGGTGTCACCCGGTGTGGCTGCTGGGTGTCACCCACTGGGATGTCATCATGCATGCCTGTAATAATGTCGGGCGCACTTACCTTCCGGCAGCCATCTCAGTGATGGACGCCAGCAGAGAGAGGAGGTGACAATCACCTGGTGGGATAAGGCATGCCACTGGATCCCTTCCTCTCTCGTGCAGCTGTTAGGCTCTCGGTCTATGACCCGGTGCCCGACTTTTCAGAGGGGGTGACACCAAAATTACTGTCAGTGATTTTGGTGTCACCCCCTTCTGATGGTGTCACCCTTTGTGGGCCACACCAACCGCACCCCCCTTGTGATGCCACTGTTCTGACACTCCTCTGTCTTCTTCACCAGCTGCATAAATGTTCTATATCAGTACATCAATGTTTTTTTTAGAAAAAGGTCAACATCAAACTTGCTTCTATCATTTAAATAAAAACAAGCAAATGTCTCAGTTGCATACAGGTGCAGATCTACATAGAGCCACATACCACGGTACCCTTAAAGTGTGATCCTTCTTTAAAGGAGAACTATGAGGTGAGTGCTTTTCACTCCTCATAGTTCTAGCCGACCTGTGACAATGAGACTGTCACAGGTCGGCTCAGTAGATCGGGAAGTGAGCGAACACAAACCGGCATTCGCTCACTTCTCGATCCTGTCACGGCTCTCTGCCATGACAGGGGAGGGGCTGGATTCCCCCCTCCCTGCTCCGATCCGCCAGCCCTGACTGGCGGAACGGACGGGGGAGGGGGCGGGTACAGCTGGCTCTGCCTCTAGATAGGCAGCGCCAGCTGTCAGTCACGCAGCTGAGCGGATCCCGGCATAATTGTCGGGATCCGCTTCAGCTGCGGCGTCTCAGTATACCGGGAGCAGTAGCACACACACACCAACAATGGCCTCCACGTTTTATAAAGGAAACAAGCCCCGTAAACAGCACATGCCATCACCTCCTCATGGATCACTGGCCCCTCCATTTTAGATTGTAAGCCTTCATGGGCAGGGTCCTACTTACCATCTTGTCTTGAATTGTCTTGTGATTGTAATGGCTTCCTTATATTGTACAGCGCTGCGCAAACTGTTGGCGCTATATAAATCTTGTATAATAATAATAATAATAATGCCATAGCAATTCTGGACTAGGCCCTACGCCGCCCTACGCTCACCTCAAGTGCAGGTCCGTACGGGTGCCGGTGTCCTGGCTCGGATGCAGACAGGATCCATCCCGCCGTCAGCGTACGAGTACGGACACCCGCATGGACGTGCAGGGCAGGTGAGCATAGGGCGGCGTACGGCCGCGTACTACCATAGAGAAGGACGGGGGCTGCGTACTAATCACACACAACACCTGTCCTTCCCGGTAGCTGCCCGATACAGCGGTGCACGCAGCACGGAGCTGTAAATGCCGGCCGATTCTCGGGTGAATCAACCCTAACAGTCTAACAATCCTGAATATTCTTACAGAAAAGTAAAATAGAGTTGTGACCTCATCAATGTGATCTACTTCCTTCATTGTCCAAGCCCAGATTGTGGACCAGGCTGTATCACCTAAGCACAGCGTGTTCTACATGGGGGTCATGGACCTGGCTGTGGTCTGTGGCAGACTGGCTGAACTAACGAATCCTTTGACAAGTATAGCCGTCCACGTCGATGTATTTCAGGCTGTTGTAAAGTTCAGCTTTAATAAACACGTCGTTGCATTAAAGGATTTTCTTTTTTCACTTGATCGGAGTTCTGCTCTGGCATGCATCGTAAAGCTCGGTCTTCTTCCAGCACAGGCACAATGACTTGATTATTCCCATACGGTTGTCGAAAGGCATGTGCACAAAAGTGTGGCTGGGATGGCCGGACGCCTGGAATGTTCATTTCTAATATCCTCCTAATTGACAGATTTGTATTCCACATGCTGTACCAGCTATGGAGACAAGCTCAACTCCACTTGAGGCCCCGGACCTTTATGCCAGAGAATGTATTTTTACAAAGATAACTTAAACTGCATTTAAAAAAAAAAAACCCTTTCAGGGGTATGGCAGAAAGCGCATCTACTTACCTGATCCCCACTCCCATTTGCTCCAAGACTGCCACCCTCAGCCTAATCCCCCCTAAGCTCAGGGCTGGCCTTAGGGCAGCAGGGAGTAGAGGGGCAGCAGGGGTGTGGAATTCCTATCTCCCGATGCCTGGGACATGCAGTTCCGGGCGCCGGGCGGGTAGTTGTTTTCTACATTTAGCGCTACTTTGGGCAAGCAGAGCTAAATGTACAGCGGGGAAGCCGCCGCTTGTTTTGTACAAGTGATCCCGCCGATGTCGTCATGATCACTTGTATGCAGCCTGCTTTGCAGCTGAACTTCGGGCTAACAGCTAAAGTACATACTGTATATGGGAGATGTTTCACCACCCAAAGGATTTGTGTTTCCGTCCAACATGACCCCTTCTGGCGGGTCAGGGGACTTGATTTTTCTCTGTTGCACTTAAAGTAAAACCCCAGCTTCATTTTTTTAATAGTCTGCCCCCTATATAAAAATAAAATATTTCCAGGTGTAATTACTCCAGTGCTGCACTTGACTTCCTCCTCAGTCCAGTGCCAGAGGTCCACTTCAGGACACTGCGTCATGACAAACTGTTGTTTTGACTTTGATGTTGTATATGTGCTGACTCGGGAGTTGTATATGTCCTGACTCGGGAGCTGTATATGTGCTGACTCGGGAGTTGTATTTGTCCTGACTCGGGAGTTGTATATGTCCTGACTCGGGAGCTGTATATGTCCTGACTCGGGAGCTGTATATGTCCTGACTCGGGAGTTGTATATGTCCTGACTCGGGAGTTGTATATGTCCTGACTCGGGAGTTGTATATGTCCTGATTCGGGAGTTGTATATGTCCTGACTTGGGGGTGGTATATGTCCTGACTCGGGAGTTGTATATGTCCTGACTCGGGAGTGGTATATGTCCTGACTCGGGAGTTGTATATGTCCTGACT
>NW_017306822.1:581529-583046 GCF_000935625.1 Nanorana parkeri | reverse complement strand
TTGTCCTCACTCGGGAGTTTTATATGTCCTGACTCGGGAGTGGTATATGTCCTGACTCGGGAGTTGTATATGTCCTGACTAGGGAGTTGTATATGTCCTGACTCGGGAGTTGTATATATGTCCTGACTTGGGAGTTGTACATGTCCTGACTTGGGAGTTGTACATGTCCTGACTCGGGAGCTGTATATGTCATGACTCGGGAGCTGTATATGTCCTGACTCGGGAGTTGTATATGTCGTAACTCGGGAGTTGTATATGTCCTGCCTTGGATGTTGTATATCTCCTGTACTCGGGAGTTATATATGTCCTGACTTGGATGTTGTATATGTCCTGACTCGGGAGCTGTTTATGTCATGACTTGGATGTTGTATATGTCCTGACTCGGTAGTTGTATATGTCCTGACTCGGGGGTGGTATATGTCCTGACTCGGGGGTGGTATATGTCCTGACTCGGGGGTGGTATATGTCCTGACTCGGGAGTTGTATATGTCCTGACTCGGGAGTTGTATATGTCCTGACTCGGGAGTTGTATATGTTCTGACTCGGGAGTTGTATATGTCCTGACTCGGGAGTTGTATATGTCCTGACTCGGGGGCTGTATATGTTCTGACTCGGGAGTTGTATATGTCCTGACTCGGGAGTTGTATATGTCCTGACTCGGGAGCTGTATATGTCCTGACTCGGGGGTAGTATATGTCCTGACTCGGGAGTTGTATAAGCCCGAGATTGTGGGCAGGTCGCTGTCCTTTGTAGTCTGACCTTATCCTGTTGGGAGACTGAACCCAACCAAACAGTGATGGAGTTGCAATGAACAGACCCCATTACTGCTGTACAGAATTGTATCGGTGGATCTTGAGGCAGGTTAATCTTCCTGAGCAGCCAATGGGAGTTCATCCTTTGATGGGCTTTTTTGAGAATTGTGCTGATGTTGGATGTCCACTTCAGTTTCTGGGAAAGGGTGCCGAGCCCCAGATGGGAACGCATGCAGTCCTGGAGAAGCAAAGATCCCTTTGTCCAGCAAGAGAAGAACCTTATCAGTGGGATCAATGCCAATAGCAGAGCTGGCACGGATCAGCCGAGTGCCTCACCACCATGGATAGCTATGAAAACACTGATATTACACTGTGCTTGCAGAACATCACACAGCTATTAACACAATATGTAGTTTTAAAAGTCTAATAGGAGGTGTTTCAGATATGTCTTTATTTATAACTTTATTGTTATTAGGAAATAAACAATTAACAGAGTGAAATATATAATAGAACATTGAATAACATACGGAGAAAGAACAACAAAAATATTCTCATGCAAATAGTTAGCAATTGAAGGGATAAGAAATGTGTTACCTGCTGTATGAGGACGTGCGTAGTCTACAACCCGGTACTTGCCTAACTCATGGACAATTCTATAACATAACATTGGAAAAGAGAATATCTTCCAACCAAGGAAAGGAAGAAGAAGAGAGAAAAAAAAGAAGGAAAAAGGGGGGGGGGGGGGGGCGGAACAGGAGGGAAAAA
>NW_017306822.1:571289-581493 GCF_000935625.1 Nanorana parkeri | reverse complement strand
GAAAAAGGGGGGGGGGGGGAGGGAGGACAGGAAGGAAAAAAGAAAGAAAGAAAAGAGATAATACGCAGCCTCCTCCTGGAGAGACTCATGTCCAACCTTCCATATGTAAAAACCAAGACATCAAAAAAGACAAATGTATGCGTTGAGATTCATTAGTCCATTAGCCAAGGAGTCCAAGTCCTTTTAAATGTGCACAAAGTGTGGTTTAAACGTGCCGTGAGATATTCCAGGTTGTGTATGTCATCCATGCATCCATATGGATCAAGACTAGAGGGTGGTAAGGTCTACCCAGTGGCGTCACAAGGGGGATGCGGTCCGCATCCCCCTTGTGACCCGGGTGACACCATTGGAGGGGTGACATCAAAATGACTGACAGTCATTTTGTTGTCACCCCCCTCTGAAAAGTCGGGCACTCGATCATGGACTGAGAGCCCGAAAGCTGCAGGAGAGAGAGGAGGGGACCCGGTGGCATACCTTGTCCTGCCGGGTGAATATCCTTCTCTCCCAGCTGGTGTCCATCACCAAGATGGCTGCCGACAAGTATCAAATAGATAACCGCGCATGCACGGTGACATCATCGCGCACCTGTGTGGTGTGGTCATGAGCGATGGCGGCGGGGTGTCACGCGGTATATGCTCCGGGTGACACCCAGCCTCGGGCGCCCCTGGGTCTACCTCCACTGTATGGTGATTTAACATCCAGCTGCAGTCAGGACGTGATTAGCGAGTTTGATGGAGGGTTCAGTCAATGTGGAATTGGAAGGCCTAGTAATCAGTGGATAGGATCCATCGAGATCTGTGTATCCAATAGACGTTCCAGCATAGACACCGCTCGTTTCCTATGATCACGTATTTGAGAACATTCCCAATAAATATGGTGTGGGATGCCAGTAGTACGATTATGCCGCCAGCAGACTGAGGGCATCGCTGGGTTAAATGAGTGTAGAAGATCAGACGTGTGGTACCGTGAAATACAATTGTGCTCAGATTTTCCTTATAGCCCCTAGTGGGAATCCTTGGTTAAGTATGAACAAGGTTATTCACAAAAGGGGGAAGAGTTTGGGGAAGGCCGGAGAAGGGAACAATCTAGGACAACATCGCTGATTAGGAAAAATCCTCCAATTCAGCTCACTTTCCAGTTCAGCCATGTTGTTCTAGATTGTTCACTTTCCCAAACTCCTCACCCTTTTGTGAATAAACCTCTTAGGCTGGGTTCACACCTAGGCGTATCGAATATGCGCGTTTGTTGCGCGTTTCGTGACTGTATCCCAATGGAAACGCACGACAAAAACGCCCCAAAGAAGCTCCTGTACTTCTTTGGGCGTAGGGCGTTTTGTAGCGCGTTCATACGGCCTGTAATACGCCCATGCCCATAGGAAATAATGGGATTTCGGTGTTTGAGCGTTTTGCAGAGCGTTCGAACGCGCTACAAAACGCCCAGGTGTGAACCAAGCCTTAATGTCTGTATGAGAAACAAAGCAATGCTTGCAAATCACCGCGCACCTACTGCTACTCATTACTCACCCTTGCAGCACACTCCGCCCTAATCACAGAACTTGACGGACAGGTTCATGTGAAAATACAAAACTTTCCGGCCCCCCCCCACTAGCCTCCTACACAATTCGAAACTTAAACCCAGATGCCTACTTACTACTTTCCAATGGCGGAGACATACAGACGGTCTAACATTGCTTCATGGGAAATACCATCACACTATTCTAAACAAATCTTTATAAAATCATCTTCACAACCCAGAGCGCTTTGTCTGGACATATCCTGATCATCGGCCTGTGACAGTCATGGCTCCATCTACCTGTCTAGAACTTGAATTCTA
This sequence comes from Nanorana parkeri, assembly GCF_000935625.1. Lineage (NCBI taxonomy): Eukaryota > Metazoa > Chordata > Amphibia > Anura > Dicroglossidae > Nanorana > Nanorana parkeri. The sequence goes on along the minus strand of NW_017306822.1, from coordinate 579,660 downwards.
TTTGGTATCACATTGTGGGTTTTGACTTTAGTGTCTGCGGATTGCTCTTACCCCACACTAGCATCCACCTGTTAGTTGATTGTCCACCCATGACATATACTGTATATAGTGGGGAGGGGATAAATTAAATGTGCTTTTCACTCACCTCATAGTTCTAGCCGACCTGTGACAATGAGACTGTCACAGGTCGGCTCAGTAGATCGGGGGGTGAGCGAACACATACCGGCGTTCGCTCACCTCTCGATCCTGTCACAGCTCTCTGCCGTGACAGGGGAGGGGCTGGATTCCCCCCTCCCCGCTCCGATCCGCCAGCGCTGACTGGCGGAACGGACAGGGGAGGGGACGGGTACAGCTGGCTCTGCCTCTAGATAGGCAGAGCCAGCTGTCACTCACGCAGCTGGGCGGATCCATACATCGATGTCGGGATCCGCTCCGGCTGAGGCGTCTCAGTATACCGCGAGCTGTAGCTCGCGGTATACTGAGCTTAGGGTAACGGGAGGACGCTAGTTTGTGTCCTCCCCGTTACCCCAAGGAGAACTATGGGGAAAAGCCCTGACCCCATAGTTCTCCTTTAAAGAGATATTAAAGCTTCACTAATCCCTGAAAAAAGCCATTATCCAATCTTTAAGCTTTTATTACAGCATGTCAGATCAAAAGGACACCAGTGCTGCATGCGTTTTGGCCAATCCTGGCTTTAATCACTAGTCAGAGTTTAAAGCTAAGGATTAAGGCCAGGATTGGCTGAAACACATGCAGCACTGGTGTCCTTGTGATCTGACATGCTGTAATAAAAGCTGGAAAATGACATCAAGTTTGGATGTTGGCTTTTTGGCACTTGTAGTACTCGCACTTGGAGAGAAGTCGCTGCCCTGCACCACCTGCTGGGGTTCAGTCCTGACATTGCACTAGCTGGTCAAGCGGATTGCTACCTTCCAGTACTAAACCTTCCTTTTTTCACAACTAAAACTTGTTTTTTTTTTAGTTTTGGGTAGAGTGGGGAGGGATGAACCCCTGTCATGTTTTCTTGCTGACCCCATTATAGAGATTCACCCTCTCTATTCATCCTGGCGACTGTAATTGCTGAAAGTAAAGGAAAATCCCAAAGTTTGGGTTGTCATCAAAACAGGAATAGATGGGAAATCTTCCAGTGGGGACACTAGTCCTGGTCACCCTGCTGGCCACCAGGGGTTTTCCTTACTTTGGATGATTTCCTCTCACTTCCTGATGTGGTTATTGGACAGGAAGTGAAGGAAAATCTCCCCTTATGGGACATAAATGGCAAAAAAAAAGCTGGCAAATACATGGTAAGAGATGGTGAATCTCTATAATGGGGACAGAGACAGCAATAAAAACCTGAAATTTAAAAAAATTGGCCTCAGTTGCACGTTAAAAAACTGTATATATAGAGATCAGATATTTATATGGAAGATCTTATATATAGAGATCAGATATTTATATGGAAGATCTTATACATAGAGACCAGATATTTATATGAAAGATCTTATACATAGAGATCAGATATTTATATGGAAGATCTTATACATGGAGATCAGATATTTATAGTGAGGACCTTATACATAGAGATCAGATATTTATATGGAAGATCTTATACATGGAGATCAGATATTTATAGTGAGGACCTTATACATAGAGATCAGTTATTTATATGGAAGATCTTATATATAGAGATCAGATATTAATATGGAGGATCATATATATAGAGATCAGATATTAATATGGAAGATCTTATACATAGAGATCAGATATTTATATGGAAGATCTTATACACAGAGATCAGATCACTACAAAGCTCACATATGTCAGTGGATAACCAGTACAGTACACATCCCAATTTGCTCACTCCCAACCCCCCCCTCATCACAAGCCATTATCACATTTTGACCTCCCCCCAAGGAGCCGTTTCTTATTACAAACAATGTCTGAAGGAATCAAATCCTTAATGGCGTAGTGGGACGCTATGTAAACAGCCCATACAATGGCTCTGAAGCGTTCTTTATTTCCGCAGACATTGTAGCTCGGCCTTTGTGTGGGTTGTATCACATTCTTATAAGGAAGGTGTGTGTGAGACAGAATGTGTATGGTGAAGAGAACACCTACACGGGGTGGGAAGAGGACAAAGGAACAGTCAATAGAATCATGAATTACCAGTTATAGAAGAAGTGATGGCAGCCCGGTGGAGGGAGAATTCAGCGTCGGGTTTCCGCCCTCCAGTAGGGGAATTACAGAAAATAATATAAAACAATGTTCTAACAATTTCCAGCCAACAAACATGTGAGATATATAATGTTATGGAATCAGTTTTATCTGCCAAGGCATCCGGTGGTGTCCCTATCTTTTTTTTTCGGAGTTTGGCCGGGGAAGGGGGCACAATCATACCAGCGGGAGGTGGGTACTAGAGACAGGGACACTTTGGCCGGCATCCCACTAAGGGCTGGATTAGCTCTCTCTGCTGCCCCAAGGCCAGGTTCCTCAATGCGCCCCCCTACCTGGCAAACCCCCCCCCCCCGGAGGGTGGCGTGATCTCAGCGACAACGCCAGGATAACATGTGCAAAACAAGCAGAAGCTTCCCCGCTGTACAGTTAGCTCGGCTTGCCCAAAGCAGGGCTAAATGTAGAAAATAACTACCCGCCCGGCGCCAGGAACTGCATGTCCCGGGCATCATTCCAATTCCACACCCCTGCTGCCCCTCTACTTCCTGCTGCCCCAAGGCTGGGCCTTGGTTGGCCTTGTAGGAAATCCGGCCCTGGTCCCACCCAGCTCCTGGCAAGCAAGCAGGAGCTGGGCGGGATGCCGAGCAGAGCGTTCCAGGTTTCTAAGAACCAGGTAGGCGAGGTGTGTATGGCCCTCACACATCTCCACGCCCGGCTCTTAACAACCTGGGATGCTCTGGCCTGAAAGAGGGGGCAGCAGGCACATTGCAAACATTGTGCAGCAGGTTGGCCATGCCACTCCACCTGCCCTCCCCTCAAGTGACCCAAAGAGCTGCCGCTTGAGGCAACAGCATTAGGTTGCCTCATTAACGGAAGGGCCCTGAAGGTATCCTATTCAGCCATTATACACACTCCATAGTATATAGCTATCTGGTGACACCACCATTGGCTGTATCACCTGCTTTCCTCCGGCTTTTTTTCATGAATAAGAGGTTTCCTTCTTTAATAAACTATGTGAATGCACTCCTCTTCAGCTCCCAGTGCCTGAGACAGGTTAGGACGCTAGTGGGACAATGATAAACATGAAGAATCCCATCCTATGCACCTCGGCTCCATCTAGTGGTGGGAATGCTATGGGAATGGCATTTGCTCAGCATATGGCTGGTCAGAGGTTTCATAAATCCACCTCTTACTGTCCTAGGGTGACAGCCCTGCTACTTTATAGACACAGTATAGCGAGTGAGCGTTGTCACCCTAGGTATAGGAAGTGTGTTACCGGAAGGACCAGGTAAAAAGAAAAGAAAAAAACAAATGCAGCCACCAACTCTAAGGACTGTAAGATGACATATCCTGTGTTACATTTTTGTTCTTGGGTTTAGATACACTTCAACGGCTCACACTGGCCCTGCTACAATGGTATAAAAAGTGTAAAGTAAATGGTAATCGGAACTATTACTGAAAGCTGATTATCACCACACACAGTCGCAGATGGGTCCCAGTGGGCACCGGCCAGGAGCGGCCGTGACTCAGATTCTAATGTGGAAACAATATTATGATCTCACTTATCAGCGGTCACCAGGAGTTGACTTCCCAACCAATTCCTGACAACCTCTTTGTTCCTCTTGTTGATTTTGGATGTCTCGGTTGAGCGTCTTCCAGTTAAAGGGGATCTCCATGCATGAAAGTCACTTTCCCTCACCTGCTTCTAAATCCTTTTTTCCATTTTTTGGTGTCCTCTTCCTGAATTCTTGTCTAGGAGAGGATGGGGTAATCCTTCTACTCTCTCCTGGGATGTCTACATCACACATTGCATAGACCTGGTAGATACTTGTGGTATGTCTGCTCAGGTGTGAGGGATCTTACCTATTGTGAAGGGAAGTTTGATGATCCTTGCTTGAACACATGTCCACCCGCCATTATGTATCAATGTCAGCCCTTTTACAATATACTTACCTAAGGATACATTTGCAGTAAACTTGTTTACGAGTTATGAAGAGGAATGTCCTGAGACATCACGGGGGGAATTATATGACGTCACATCTCAAAGGAAGTGTCAGGAAGCCAGAAGCAGTGCATGATTGTGGAACTGTGCCGGGCTGTGTGCCTCTGTGCAGACGTGTGAATGTCTGTGCATGCACCTTGCAGCGTGCGCACATGCTCATTGCGAACTGTTGTGCCAAACAAGCTACTTATGACTGCAACATCCTGACCTCCAATGCTGAGTGGTCTTCAGCTGTTCCCTGCTGTTAAAGTTCCTGTATCCTGATTCTGATCTCCTGTTACCGACCCGGCTTGCCTTGACCTTCCGATTGCTGTTCTGTATCCCTCGCCCACGGCACGTTTTTGACTACACTTCGTCTACTGTCTTGTACTTTGCTGCCTGCAACTTATCGACCCGGCCTGTCTCTGACCGAGTCTCGTCTGCTGTTTTGGTACCCCGCTGCCCGAAGGTTGCTGGCTTGGCTTGCTCTGGACTTCACTATTGAAGATATACGTTCTTCACTTGCTTTCGGCTTGGGAAATGTCTGCACTACTGATCCCAGAATTCCCGGTGCGCTATATTCTGACACCCATGCCACTCCTTGTTCTCCGCAAATGTTCCACCCTCGAGGTTTGCTCAGACCAGAGCAGCAAGAGAGGCCGCTGTAACAACTAAGGGTTAACTCACTCGGATCTCAGCTGCGGATATCTGCTTGTGGCTCACTCAGGGTATTCACAGATACGGTTCTGGTATACAACTGAAAGTTTCACCATAAGTTTGAAGTTTCCTCTGAATGTATTGACTCAGTTAGATACTCACAGTTCATAAGATGCACAGGGCTAGAATGTCTGCTTCTATGGTGCTGGTATATAGGCGTCCAAATCAGAATTGCATTCAACTAGGGTTGCCACCTGTCCGGGATTCATCTGGACAGTCCAGGTTTTGAGTCCTGTATGTGCTGTTTCCAGGTTTCAGGCCAGCTGAAACAAGGGTTGCCACCTGTCCAGGATTCACCCGGACAGTCTGGGTTTTGAATCCTGTGTCCGGGTTTTAGGGCAGCAGAAACCCGGACACAAGATGTCATGCAGACAGGGGCAACCAAAATTAAGATAGGGGCTACTGGCCCCCCACTGAAAATAGTCTCAATTGTGATATTTACATATGAATGGGTGACACTATTTACATATGAATAAGCCACGACTCATTCTCCCAAAAAAATGTCCGTGCGTTGCTAGAGTGTTTCGCTTTTGCTTGAACAAAAGGTGGCAACCCTGCACAAGTGAATCCGGGACCGCTGGCAACCCTTCATTCAATTAAAGATTCATAAGAATTAAAGACACTACCGTCCAGCTTCCCGCTGAGGTTACTGACATCACTGGTTGCCAGGAACTGAGCTGGACACTCTGGCTGGTGTCCCGCCGAGCTCCTGCCGACCAGTGCCATCTGTGAGCTGGGCAAGGACACAAGACAGAGTTGCTGATAGCACGGCCCAGTATCTGCCCCCCAAATTTTGATTGAAAAATATACTTTATTAATGTAATAAAATATACAAAAACAAGCTATACATTCGGCGTACATTCTACCTCGTACTGCGACGCAGCGCATGAACACCACATAGCAATACAGCTCAATCACGCCCCCCAAATCTGCACAACAACCACAAGCCCCCCTCCTGGTGAACATTCTCTGCCGACACCCATGACCCCCCTGGCAGGACATTGCCCCAGGCTGCAAACACCTTAGGGCAAGCCCTGAAGGAGGCCATTCATTATGTTTTTAGATGTCTTTTCATTATTCGGGACCAAAGCCAAGACAAGTATGTCCCCTTTGTATGTATAGCCACAACCTTTTGGCTGTGGATAGAATAGGGAAGGGTTAATACTAGGGATGCACCGATACCGGTTTTTCGGTATCGAGTACAAGTACCTGATATTTTTTTGCCAGTACTCGCCGATACCGAAACCGGAAGTACCATTAAGGAAGCCAGGCGGCGTTTAAAGACTCGCCATCTGGCTTCCCGATTAGCAGGGAAGCCATCTTCATGCTCCCTCGTCACCAGGTTAGGGTTAGGAAGCATAAAGCCGGCTTTCTGGACAATCACGAAGCCAGACGCCGTGTAATGACTCGTTGCCCGGCTTCCTGATTGCTTAGGAAGCTGGCCAATCAGGAAGCCGGGCAATGAGTCATTACACGGCGCCTGGCTTCCTGATTGGCCGAGAAGCTGCCTCCATGCTACCTTGTCACCAGGGAGCATGAAGCCGGGGGTGGGGGGTAATGACTCGCCGTCCAGCTTCATGATTGTACAGCTTTCCAACCAATCAGGAAGCTAGGCAGCAAGTCATTACATCATTAAAATGCAGGCTCATGCAGCCAATTTGAGTGAGCAGCTGTATAGAGGAACGCCCAGTTTTTTAAGAGTAATCGAGCACAGATATCTCTATAGAAAATTTACTGATAACAAGTCATTACATGCTGCCTGATTGGCCGGGAAGCCTGCTCCCTTGTCAACAAATGATGAGGCTTTCCGGCCAATCAGGAAGTCGGGCAGCATGGAATGACTCGCTGCCTGGCTTCCTGATACCGCAAGTATGAGTACTCGCCCAAATACTCTGCATCTGTATCGGTGCATCCCAAGTTAATAACATGTCCAATTGGTGAGCTTTCCCTTCACTTCCTGTCTCGGAGATGGAAGGAAGTGAGAGGTAATCTCCCCCACAGTGAGGGGAACTTCCCTCCCAGACAGTTGTCCCCACTGGAAGACTTACACTCACTTCTTCTTCCGGTGACAACTCTAACTTTCTGTTTTGGTGATAATGGTCGCCAGGTTGGAAGGTCTGACTCTTCCCTACTCTACCCACACTTAAAAGTTTTGGGTACTCATATGCGTGCCCTTGTGCAATTCAATTTGAATAAATGCATCTCCAACGCATACGCACTCCCAATGCCGAGTGGAGAATGGTGGCCCCAGCCTGGTGCAGGTCATGACTAAGGAGATGAAGGTGGACACCGGCTAGTGCCCATCCCAACAAGTCCCATATCAGGGACCCACCAGCAGATAAAAGAGGGTGACGGCCCATCACACCCTTGCGTTATAGGTGCGCTCAGACGCATGTTCTCAGCACCTGAGGAGGACATTGAAAATAAAATGGAGCAAAGGCGCATTATTATTATTATTATACAGGATTTATAGTTAGCGCCAACAGTTTGCGCAGCACTTTACCATATAAGGAAGACATTACAATCACAATACAATTCAAGACAAGATGGTAAGGAGGGCCCTGCCCTTGAGAGCTTACAATCTAAAAGGGAGGGGCAAGTGATACATGAGGAGATAGCTGTGTGGGGATGAATTGTATGAGAACGTGATGGTTCAGTAGTTAGGTTGAGGTGGGATAGACTTCCCTGAAGAGATAAATCTTTAGGGATCGCCTAAAGGCAGTCAGAGTGGGAGACAGTCGGACAGGTTGGGGTAAAGAGTTCCATAGGATGGGAGAGACTCTAGTGAAGTCCTGGAAGCGAGCATATAAACCTCACAGCATTAAAACCATACTCTGTGTTTGAACCCATTGTAACACAATGGCGAGGACCGGCTCTTAGTAACTTGTTGTAAAGGATTTACTTATTTTATATTTGTCCGCTTTCGTTATTATTAATAGAAATGTCATCGTGCGTCTCCATCCTCCTGCGTGTTTTCCATTCTGCACGCTCTTCCTCTTTTTGCAGATATCATGCGGTTTTCATGTGCTCGCGGTACATTTCTGGGTACTCTTCACATGCTGCTTTCATCCATTTATAGATGTTTCTCTCCCCGGACAACGTTCTTGTTTCTCTCCTTTGCAGAGACGTTTCCAATAAACCGTCCGCGTGATTGGAAGGAAATCCATCTCATCCCTCTGGAGTTCAGCTGAGTGAAGGAGATGAGGTGTTTCCTCCTCCGAGATGTGACATCCTGTCATAAGGCTGCAGGGAATTTCCCTTGAAACTCGGGAATATTTACCAGGAGCATTTTCCTTTCACTTTCTAAGAACGCCCATCCGGAATTCGGCTCCGGGGTTTATGTTACCCGTCACAGACCTGGCTGTGTGCAACCAAACCTGTATTCTTAGTTCTATATACAGGAAGTCCGAGTACAAGCTTCTACCAGATTTTCTTTAATGATATCTGCTAATAATGATCTCTCTCTCTCTCTCTCTCTCTCTCTCTCTCTCTCTCTCTCTC